>NC_068359.1:55206228-55288728 GCF_020536995.1 Dreissena polymorpha
AATCAAACCATGAAGTTAATATTAGTTTTGTGTACAGGTACAGTAAACAGGGGTGCATTAAAGGCTATGGCACTGATACTTTTACTTTCCCAATTTTAATAACAACATAGCAGAATATTTTTTCATGCAAAGCAAAAACATGAGTACACAAATTGGACCAAAACTTTGTATCTAAAATGTTTCATGCAGACAATTATTTTACGGAGACATAAGCTACATTAATCCTTTAAATTGAAAATTGTGTTGGAAGTGTTTCGTGTGCCAGCATTTTGAGATACCTTTGAAAGTTTATGTTTTGCTTCTCTTAAAATAAATACAACATTTGCCTATTTAACGCCTTTCACGACTTTCATGTTTACTCCAGAAAAAAACAATAAAAATTGCAAAGCAAACAGTTTTTTCTTTATTATCAAATACATTCAGTGCGAGGCAACAAAACATTCACTCACAATATCAAGCATAAAAAAAAATAATAAAAAACATGAACATAAATAAATACAGTTTCAGGCACAAAAAAATTGTTAAAAAAACAAAATAATACATGCAAAATACATGGTAGTATATATATATACATATATATATATTTATATATATATATATATATATATATATATATATATATATATATATATATATATATATGTGTGTGTGGACCTTAACATCTTTCTCTGGGTAGTACATGACAGTAATGTTGTTGCCATTACACGCAATGAACTTTCTTTGCTTGATTAATAATTGACCAGGAGGTTTGCATTCAGCGCTGTATTGTCGTGTCTCCTTGTTCTTTTCCTTAACACTGTTTCGTTCAAACTGACCCTGAACTTACGTCCGAACGAGTAATATATAACAAAGTTAATCGCTGGTGACAGGTAAAATATTAATTGCGCAATGACCTGAAAAACAGATTCCGTTTTGGAAAGCTGGGCTCCAACCATCGCATGCGTGTGTATGAAACGAATACGCGATACATGTGCAGGAAGGTTTAAAAAAATAAATGTCAGAGTCACTACACATACCATGAGTATCGCCTGTCTCAGAAGATCGTCGCTTGTCGTTGAAGATGCACTGCGTTTTCGGCGACGCTCGCGTGATTTGTTGAACGATATGACTGAAGCAATTGAAGCCAATATCATAATTGTAGTAGGTACAAACATTGTCAATGCGGAATCCACGTACGCCATTGCCTTTATAAGGCCATGATAGTTTTCCATTGGTATGCAGTCCTTTCCCACGGTCCAAAACGGGTAAGAGTAAATGCATCCTATCGCTATGGTCATGCAGGCGGTTATAACTTTTGCATTTCTTCTCTTGCATATCTTTTTCGCATAGAACGTAGTGTATAGCCGGAGGCAGTTTTCCAATGCGAACAAGGTAACAAGCCATACTGATAGGCATGCAAAGACATAAGTCAAAGAAAACAAAATTTGACAAGCTCGGTAAATTTCGTTGAGATGAAGGTCGAACACTGAAGACGCCCAGTGGATTAGAAGCATGGTAAGGAATCCTATGTCTGATAAGCTCCGGCACAACAAAAGGAAACTCAAAGAATACTTATTGAGCGGCTTTGTAGAAAATATAGCGCACGATAATGCGTTCCCGATAATGCCGAAAACCGCCATTACAGGAACCGAAATTAATTCTACTCTAGCCAAAGTTTTGTCGAACTGTGGAATGTTCGTAAAGTTTTGCGGAAGCGTCTCGTTTTCTAGCGTTGTTATATTGGTCTGCATTTTATCCATCGTGGCTGCACAAAAAATGACAAAATAACATAAGCATAGGATATACTCATTTAACAGTGTTCGTGACGTTGCCGCCAACAAAATTTAATAAAGTTACCTCAGACGGGTTTTTTACGAAATGAAATTATCGCTCAACTATTTCACTACGTAAAACTATTGTGTGGCCACGATTGCGCTTCTGTACGTCAGGCCTCCGTCGTTTGAATGTACAATTTAATAGTGTGTGTTTTTTTATATTTTTTATATAAAAAACGCTTGTGAAAATCATTTCCATAAACAAGAAGTACACATGTGTTTGATAAACAATTCGATAAGTAACACAAACCTTAAATTGTGTGCAGAAAGTATTTAATATTTTAATTTAAAACTCGCCTTTTTGTGTCATGAAAAAATACAACTATATTGTTCGCTTATTAATTGCAATTAAGCAAATTAACATACATTGTATGTTCATATGCTTGGTATATTTTTTATATGCATCAGATTTCCAAATACTATTAGTTGTAATATTAGTATATTAATTTTAATATACTGACAAGTAATGTTATACAAAAATATTTACCTTTTCACAGAAATTTCCGAATGAAACTGCAACAGATAATGATTTTTGTTTAACAGGACAGTTTATTTATGCCCTTTTGAAGACAGATACTTTTATGCAGAACCTATTCTTATAACCAAGGCAAACGATTGGATGGTTAAGTCATGTGGGATTTGCCATGTGGGGAGTTGATAATTAATGTATTGTCCTAGTGGTAAAGAAAAGTTCATAGACCGGACGGACTTGAATGCCACGATGTGCATAAAATATTGTTTATGTATTGTCCTAGTGGTAAAGAAAAGGTCATAGACCGGACGGACTCGTTTGCCACGAAGGAAATAACAAAGACAATGATTGATTGAAAAAGGGCATTTATTTTATAATGCCATAAAAAATAAAGAACATAAAACATATTTTACTGAATGGCATAATGGGCGGTAAAACCCGCCACAAGGGGAACCTGAAAGGTAACCCCGCCGCCCATGGAGTACGGGAGAGGACCTCATATAGAAAGGGGGAAGCTACTCCTAAAGGTATATGTAGTGGCTTTACACCGTCAAAAACAAATTGTAGACTGCATGGTTAAGTGAACAGTCGTGTGGCCTGAACACTTACTGAAAATAAATCGAAAATTGCATGTAAGCTGCATAAAATAATAGTAAAAAAGCACTATGAAGATTAATGGATTGCCTACGGCGAAACTACTTTAAGGTGAAGTCTAAAATATGTGTAAAATAGTAGAATGTGGTAAATGTGTGACCAAAATAAATTGCAAGGCAGAACTAAAACGTTCAAAAAATGGCACAAGAAGGCGAGGCTCACATTGGGAGACAAGTATCATAAATGAAATAATCTTCGAATTGTATACCAAGTAAGTGATGGTCAGAAGGGTGAATTGGGATTAACCTCAAAGCCGAATGAATGTCTGTTCTGCTGAAAAGAGCGCCCGGGCCAATACTCAAAAGGACGGCTACAGCGTCGTCGAAAGAGCAATAGGAAACTGAAGCTAGTTCGGGCTCAATATAATCATAAATGGATTGACCTGGAGGATATCTGAGGTGGTGAATTAACCGGAACTGACCAGGAGATTTTTTTTTAGGAACCGCGCCAATGAGACTTACTCGAAAATTGCCAAAGGGATGGGATGAGAAAGGACCCTTATCCCGACCAGCTTTAAGTTCCTCGTTATGTTTGTGACGGACTATATCAGGGTGTTGTTTGCATGATGTAAGGTTAGAGGCTGAAGTTGAAACCCAAGGACCTAAATAACCGAATTTGAAACCGGAAGTAAAACCTTCAATCAAATAGTTAGTCCATTGGTAACCTGACAGAATTGGGAGAGTTTATGAATGTAAATTGGGGTTACCACAGCTGTTTTATTTGGCTTGTTAATGCTGTGCAGCGGGTTTGGGTTTGGAGGGGGCTCTGGCAGCGTGTTCCTTTGAGAAGAATGAGCATTCGTAAGCTGGGTGTGATCCCCTGCAAAAGCCGAAAACAAGGGGGTGTGGGCAAGAAGGGACGTGGCAGAGGGAGCGTCTGTTATAATGAAACAGGTTTTGTCAAGGAATCTTTTGACGGGCGACGATGGTTTTGGGGTGGGTCTTTGAGAACGAAAAGAGGGGATGGAGGGGGCCAACGTGCTTGCCATTAGCCAAAACTCCGTATGGAGTCGGTCCAATGGAAGAGGAATAGTTTCCCGTAGGATTCTGAAATTGTTGTCGTAATACGAAAATGCTAAGCCCGGACGACGGGTTGCAAGGTCTCTAACGATCTCTGCATATTTTAGCAGAGCTTGAGTCTCTGCTGGGAACTATAACGTGTAAACCGCAGAGGAAAGCGGATGTCCAGAGCTCAATGTTGGTTATCTTTTTTGAGCTTGATTTAGGTGTTATGGATATTTGTGCGTTACTATCCATTTGTAGGGTATATTGGGTGGCCTGGCCAGACATTGCCGATGGTAGGAGAAAGGCCAAGTCCACATATTTGTTTTTCCAGATGTCTTTGAACACCGACTTTTTAACTTGGCTGATAATTGGGGTACTGATCGGTTCAGCATACAACATGCCCGTACCTTGAAAAAGGTCCGCCCCATGTGAACGAACAGCCTGATGAAAGGCCAGGTCGTGGTCCTCATCCGATGATCCCGAGGAGTCGCTGTCATAATCCACAAGAGGCATGGCCGAATTTAGGCCTGGACGTCTAAATGGAAGTGGAAGGGGAAGTTGCTGATGGACAAATGACGTGTCCTGCAGAACTTCTGAGCAGTGTTGATTTTGGATTTGACCAGCAGAGGAGGGAACCATGGATGGGGTAGCACTAACCCGCCGTATGCTCGGTGCATCGGGAATGGCGAGCTCCTCAACTGTGGCCAGGGCCGGCTCCTCATTAAGCGCAGACGATTTTGACCTTTTAGAAGGCTTGGGGGGTGGCTGTAGACCCATCGCAGCAGGGACAGGCGGTCGATGTAGCCGTCCTGCTACTGACCCCCACGCTTCATCTGGAAAACATAATGAACCTGTCAGTCTGAACTATATAAGCTATAGTATTAACCAAAATAACCATGGACTGACTTAAAACCTAGCTCAGGTAAAATAGTTCCTTCGTAGGGAACTTGACATTAGTATCAGCCAAGGCAAGATAGTATCTGCGTAGAGAAATATAACAATAATTAAAGCCTGAATTGCGTAGAATATCAGGCAATTCCTGCGTAGAGGAATATAACATCAATATCAGCCTGAATTGCGTAGAATATCAGGCAATTCCTGCGTTAAGGAATTTAACATCAATATCAGCCTGAATTGCGTAGAATATCCGGCAAAGATATTGAAAATAAATAAGATTTGCTGAACCAATGACTAATATCAGGCAGCATAGTTTTGGGTAGAGATCTGTAAAATCAGTTTCAGACCAGGAAAAAGGATCCCGCAAAGAGGACCATTAAACATCAATATCAGACAATTGCTGAGTAACGTCAGACAAAATATTGAAACATAAGCCTGGCCTGAGCTGATAATTTATAATGGGCATAATAGGTCCTGCGTAGAAAACTATAATATAATCCCGGTCTGACCAGATAACTAAGTTAAATATAACTATTATAACATAAATATCCAATTTAACAGTTAACTGAGCCATAAATGGGTAACAATGAAAGCTTGTGCTGGTAGCTAACATCAGTAAGGATATAGAGCAAATATCTGAGTAGTCAGAACTACATGCAATAAATAAACTGTTAAAATGTTACACAGTTATAAATATAGTCCTACATGGCCTTTTAAGCTGATAGTTTAATCAGGTAGACTAGATAGAAACCTGTATTGACATGAGACACAATGTATAAAAAATAAAAGAATACTTATCTATACTGAATCAGATTGACTGATTCAAGGCGGCAACCACTGCAGCTCGGATGTTGTTGAAGAAACGAAGCAGGCCACGAGATGAAAGGTGGCATCCATCCTCCGCAAAGTTCGAAAGTATACAGTCAGGTGACCAGAACCCCTTCAAACGCCACAAGTAAGTTCGACCATTGGGTGAAGAATTAAGCCATTAAATGAGTAGCATGTTCATTTTATCAAATCTGGTGTTGAACCATTGAGGATCTATTGGGTAACGTGTTTGACAGGTAGGTAAATGTCGATGAAGTGTTTGCATGACTATAACTTAAGATATTCCATCAACATAAAGTATCGTGTCCACTAGATTGCGAATTGCCGAAGCCACGGAAAGTGGTAATTGATGTGGTTGATAAAGACCATTAGTCCCTATTACCAGAATCACTATGTCCGGATTAAAATCTAAGATTTCTTGTAACTTGTTGTGAAGACGATCAACCGTGGCACCGGGAAAACCCGAGTATTGGATAACCGGACAACCCGCGAGACCCAAATTGTAACGGAGTGACGAATCATAACGAATGAAGTCCTTCAAACTGCTCAAGAAAGATTGTCCGAATACCAGAATCCTCTTTTGTATGGTTGCCGCCATCTTGGATCTCGTCACGGGAGACTTCTTTCCGAGACTTCGTTGTACTACATATCAGCAAACAAAGGTTGTCACATTTATGCCGAAATAACACAAAAGTAATGGTCGCCGCCAAATGAAATGTAATCCTTCGTAAAAACGAAGTGATAATGCGTCGTATGGTATAAGGAGAAACTATGAAATTACCGTTAAGACGCGAAAATATTGAAAATAATCTATATTTATTGTAGTTGCAGCTGCAAGTAGAAAATCCGAGCGTATAATGGCCAATATAAATATTGATTGGCCAAAGGGCTCACGTGGTCTTATAACTTAGGCCGATTGGTTAATAGCATAGCGTGGCTTGGATAGATTATTATTGGTTAGATAGGTCACGTGATTAATCTCGATAATTAAACTAGAAGGCGAACAATCACATAAAAAATGTATGTGTGCATAAAATATTATATATTTGTTTCTCCGAGTTAGCCAATCGTAAAGGTACCTGGTAGTCAATCGCCGAGCTGTATGGTTAGCAACATCTTCTGGCACCAAATATAATGTATTTCATAGTATGCATTAAATCGAAATATAGAATCGGATGTTGTGTTGCTAACAATAATTGTATCGGGCTTCGAAATTCAGTTTCATAGTGTTGTCATCGGCAATTTTAACATGTGTCAGTATGATTATGTTTTAGAACATGTTAATCATTAACGTTGCATAATTTCTTGATTAAGTCTGTAAATATTTCGTTATCAGACACTTGACAGATACCCGTCACATATTTAATAGTTTCTTAAATAATATATCTTTTCGATGACATCTTTCATAGCATCAGGTCTTTATGTCTACTTTCTGTAATGGACAGCATTTAAGACATATGTATTACAATAAACACTCATCCGTACTGTCTTTCCGCGTCATTTATATGAACATTAGATTAAACAATCAATAATGTGTGATAAACGATAACATTAAATCCTTTCTGTATCTGCATGGCACCGTATATTGCACTTATACTGTATCAAACGGACACCTTCCTGTGGTCATTCTTGTTTTCGTTTGAGAAAATACACATAATAAACCTTTATATCTGGTTCGTCTTTTTAATATGAATGCGATTTAAAACTAGACACAAACGCACCAGAAGAAAAATATGTATAACGATTGAGACCCTCCAATGGACGCAAATTCGTTAACAAGATCCAAACACTGACCTAGATCCTTTGGGTTAATGTCTGTAAAACACAGATGTTTGAAAATTCTGCTTTCGTTAAAAAAGGGCATTGTCAGGAAGATGAGCAACAAAACAAACAGATGTACACGTACATGCTCTAATAAAAAATGATTGTTATATTGGAATGGATAGATCGACCTAAATGTTTACTTCTGAGGGGGAGAGCAAAAAGTAAATTAGTTTGCAACTAAGTTATCAAACCATTCACTTATCCAAACTGCGACTTTGTACCTGTACGTTTAACTGTTTTACAAGTATTTATAATTAAAAATGGAATATTTGAATATGTATTTTGGATTTGAATATTCGGAAGATTTTCGAATATTCGGTCCCATTCCTAATAATAAGGCATGTGTTGACTAAAACGATGTACACTCCCGTAGTATTATTTTTATCTACTTACACTAATGTGTGGTTTGACAATGATAACCCACATTTCATGTGGTGGAAACGCGACTTACACTTGATAAAAACCCACAATAGTTAAACTTTTGTTTTCAATTTAATTATTTAGAAACGTTAATTGCAAACTTTATTTCAAAGTCAGCATTTACGCCGACAAACTTTTTTCAAAGATATGTCTTGTTATATTATTGTTATGCCCCCCCCCCCTTCGAAGAAGAGGGGGTATATTGCTTTGCACATGTCGGTCTGTCGGTCGGTCTGTCCGTCCACCAGGTGGTTTCCGGATGATTACTCAAGAACGCTTGGGTTTAGGATCATGAAACTTCATAGGTACATTGATCATGATTTGCAGATGACCCATTTTGATTTTCAGTTCACTAGGTCAAAGGTCAAGGTCATGGTACCCGAAATAGTAAAATGGTTTCCGGATGATAACTGAAGAACGGTTATTCGTAGGATCATGAAACTTGATAGGTAGATTGATCATAATTCGCAGATGACCCCTATCGATTTTCAGGTCACTCCATCGAAGGTCAAGGTCACGGTGATCCGAAAGAGTAAAATGGTTTCCGGATGATAACTCAAGAACGCTTTTGGCTAGGATCATGAAACTTCAAAGGTATATTGATCATGACTGGCAGATGACCCCTATGGATTTTCAGGTCACTAGGACAGTGACAAAAAACATATTCACACTACATGGCTGTCACTACAGCGGAGAGCCCATATGGGGGGCATGCATGTTTTACAAACAACCCTCGTTTTATTCGGTTTTAGCGATTAAAAAGCATTTGTGTGGTTGTCTATAGTATACATGTAGTTATTGGTGAACTCGTGTTCAACGTTTTACAAATTGAGAACTGTGCATATAAACAAGCTTAACCTTCTACTATTTTGTTGTTAGCATCTGTAAAGACAAACGATTGCCGCTATCTGTTGAGAACAAAACAACGTTTCCGAGAAATATCAAATTTACCCCGCTGTAGAAGGATGCACTATGAGTGCTTAATATAAAAGAATTTAATACATAAAATATCATGTTAGTAAGAATGACTGAATCCTTTAACAGTAGACTTTTAATCCAAGGGTCTAAAGTTCAACCCATGGGATGTTTACTTTTTCTTTCTTTATCTTTTTTGTTATTAGTTTCATACCAAAATTCTTTAGTTCCGATGTTTAAATTTATACATTTTAAGCATTTAATAACATACTTAAAAACATGTCAAAATCTGTGAAAAGGTCCCTTTAAGCACTGATAAAAGAGTTGTAGTGTTGAAAGGAGCATATTGATGGATTATGCAGTATTGTATTAACAAAAAATACAATAACCTTTCAATTAGTAGAAATTGCTGAACATGAATGTCCCCCAAATGCATAGTGATTGTATATTATTTTGCACATTAATAGGCCCTTTCATGTTTTGGTAAATTGACAAAAATTAAAAAAAAAATGTTTCAGATTCGCAAATTTTCATTGTAGTTATATTTGTGTGGAAACTAATACGTAACATTTACCATGCTCTAAAATATCCATTATATACATCTTTGACCATTTAAAAACCTGAAAATTATAAAGTGTTGCAATGCGAAACGATTGAATAATTTGGAGAGTTCTGATGTTTTTCGTTATATTTTGTGATACTACGAGGGTTGCTTATGTAAAGTATAAAACACATCAATCATTCTATGAACACGGATGGCCCAGTGGTCTAAGCAATAGACTTTTACTGCAGGGGTCAGTGGTTCGAGCCCAGTTGAGGGTTACTTTTTTTCTTTCTTTAATTTTATTCATGTTTACTTGACTTTTTAGATCCAATGTTTACATCAATATAAAGCATTTAATGACAAACGTTAATACAAGCCAAAATCTGTAAAAAGGTTTCTTTAAGTCTATTACTAATGCAACCCCTGGGGCGTGGCCATTTTGGACCCAAGAGGACACTAGACTATCTTACGCACTTAATATATTCTGACCCTCTGGTTTCAGAAATGTTTCAGGTTTTCTTATGTGTAATTCATTTCTAGTCTGGTGACTGACATATGCAATGAAAAGAAAGATTTGAATTACTTTGAAAGAGTCACTCGAGGATCATTTCTGTGAAGTTTTGTTGATATCTGTCCTGCAGTTCAGAAATCATTAGAAGAAAAAGTTAACTCACAGACCTCCAGCACTCACGGACAGATAACATGGCATCTTAAAAGCTCCAAATGCTTCTTACAATGTAGGTCAAAACTTCAAAAAGGATGAAAGTAACCGATCAACAAATTATCCATTGCTCAGTCCACTTGTTCTTCCGACATACATATCAATCTGTAACTAAATCTTCGTTACACAAATTTGCTGCGATGAAACACAGTATCTGATTGGCAGGTCAGTCAATTTGAATATCGGCGGATGCATGATCAGTAGTAGAAAGGCCATAGAATTGTTTGGGTTTTGCAGTTTTGGGACATGCGTCACAACACTGGTAATGTTTATTGACGTGCGTATGCAAATATGACAGCACTACAAAAACGAATTTTATTGTGTAACTTTATTTACAAGTTTATATAATAAAGGGTATTTTCTATTGTATATTACATGTATATTATATGAAAACTACAAAGTTTTGCTTATTTCTGCAATGGGTAAATCACAGAACAAAAATCACATTTTTATAAACAATCACACTACACCAAAACGTTTAACAATGTCAATAAAGAAATATAAACAAAATTCTTAACGAGAACTATGCATCAAACATGTTTATATACAAAAATGATATAATGTATTTGTACAGCTGTATTGTAATAATACTACTATAAGAAATCTACTCTAAATTCATTACACAACAATATTTTGACAATAAAGTTTATATGATACTCTACCACAAACGCAGATAAATGCGCAGATGTGAATAACGTGAGTAAATTGATGCAAAATACTTTTAAACTCTTAAAGTGTATAAACATAATATCAGCGAATAAACTATGGAATGTGTTTGATAATCATATACATTATTATACATGTACATACATTATAAAGCAAATAGTGAATTATTCAGCAAAACAATTATTCTGTTGCCTGTATGTTGCATACACAATGACGATGGTAAAGTAAAAATAAACCAACACATATATTACATGTATACTTTAAACAAACTGTTGTAACTTTTAACATACATGATGAATTGTCAACACTTTAATACCGATCAGCATCTGATATTACTGATTGTAAAAATCTAATATCGCACATTACATTATATTTCATTTATATTTAATTTATGTTTGACCAAATGAATATGACATGTATCGCAAAATTTCAAATTATATTGTCACATCCATTATATATTATTATTAAATATGCATTTCTGAAATTGTGTTCTATTGTCAATCATTTTCTGACTTGTTCATTTGTACTTGGTGTGGTATACTAATATGTAAATTTTGGCATCTTTTGATGTGTTTATTCCAGTCGCAAATTATATATTCTCCCTTCACATTCCAGCTTTTAGCAATTGTGCTCCATTTTCTCTCCACTGTACCGGTGTTCCACATTAAACATAAACAGTACAGTTTTGACACAAGTTTTTCTTCCATTTTTCCATCCATATTCCCCAGTTCCAAATTCCCCTGTCTACTGCCCAGGATACACCTGTCCCCTCCACCGTCCGTACTGGGTCCTGGGTGCAGGGAGGCTCCCTCCTTGGTGTACCACGCGGGTGGCAGGTCGGTTACCATAACTACTCTGGCTTTGCTGTGTACCAATCGAGTATGGGTTCTCATTTAGCACCTGAACAGTGGCACAAAAAATTGTTTAGCAAATAGCCATGGCGAAATATTGAAACAATACTAGCAAACCAGATGGGTGAAATATTGAAATTATATTAGCAAATCAAATGGGTGAAATGTTGAAATCAATATAAAAAAGTGAAACTCCAGCTGCTGGAGCAGTATTGAATTTTCATTAAAAACAATTAGTTGGTCCTTTATTTAAGGCAAGTGACCGATTGTCCAAACAGTACAAAACAGCACAATACAGCACAATACAAACCAACATAAACACAAAATATGAATAAAGCTGGAGTCACCGCCATGGAACGGTCAATGCAAAGCATTGGGGGTTTTAACCTGGTTATAGAGCGCTCAACCTCACACTTGGCCCAGCAATATTCATAATACATTTAAGTGTAAATAAAATTTAACGTCATAGCATTGTAACTCAAATTAAACAATAATAAAAGGGAATTAAAACGCATTCAATTTAATAACTATTTAATTACTCAATTGCATTGAAGATACAAGAGTAACAGAATTACAACTTTTTGACGAACGATCAAATAAAACTATTAACAATTGTCAACTACATTCCTTCTTTATTGAAAAGATTTGAGAATATAGAATCATATAGTTAATATCTCAGATAATCATCGCGCAAATACAGGAAGAAGCAGCAATAATGGGTGTAAAAATTCCATATTACATAGCTTGGTTGTTTATGTGACTGCTAAACAAATTAAAAATAATTTAATCAAACAAGAAACGCCCATCAGAGAGAAAATATTAATAAAATGGAACGTTATAAACCCAATGACCTATGCATGTAGACTACAACTGGGAAAGTCTGTCGTATGACGTCACAAAAATCCATAATGACGTGAACAAATTCCAAGGGCAGTACTAAATAAAAATATTAATGGGGCTGTGCTACTAATAAAACAAGTTTAGGTGATAAAATATCAAGAAGCAAATGAATAAAAATGGTAATTCCATTAAAGCGACATTATTGGAATCAAACAGTATATAGGTGTTTTGACAACTGAAGACAGAAATGATTTGATGTACGATTTGAGTCCAAATGTAGTTTACATGCAGATTTGTTCATACGACACAATGACACAATTTTATACAACAGTGAAAAATGCCTAAAATGTAGTATTCATGCAGATTTGTTCATACGACACAATTTTAATCAACAGTGAAAAATGCCTATAATATCACTAATGATTCCAAATATTAAGGGAAGAAAGATATAGTGAATCGAAAACCATCAAACACGTGTTTTTAAGTATATAAGCATCGTATCATTTTGATAAAAACAAGTTAATTAAATTGAAAAGTTTAATATGAACATTTGGTTTAACATATTTTAATTTGCGGACACGCTTCAAAACATCCCCGTAAAATGATGGATGGGAGATTCCATTATATAAATGCCATTTTAAAGAAACATTATATTTTGAAATTAAATCACCATACTTAGAGTAAAATCTAGCAAATTTATTTCTTAGGTTATGATACAAAAAGCCTTGTTTTAGCAATTTTTTAGTTAATATTAGATTACGATCATTAAAATCTTTTATACACGAACATGCTCTGGCATAACGTACCAACTGCGAAATGTAAATACCATTCAAAACTTGTTTTCAAAACAGAAATAAACTCAAACGTTTTCACCAGTAAATATAGGGAATTTTTTTTGCTAAAATACTGAAATCACTACCAGCAGGAATTTCAATGTTTAGGACGTTATTTCAGGTTCAAGTCTAATCAGCCATTTTTTAAAGTTCAAATATAGATAAAACAAGAGATGTGTTTGTCAGAAACACAATGCCCCCTACTGTGCCGCTTTGATACATGTTTTTTTTACCTTTGACCTTAAAGGATGACCTTTCACCACTCAAAATGTGCAGTTCCATGAGATACGCATGCATGCCAAATATCAAGTTGCTACGTAAAGGGACATAGAAGTTATGAGCAGTTTTCGAAACCTAAACGCGAAACCTAAACGCAAAGTGTGACATACGGACGAACGGTCCGATCATTATGCCCTCCTTCGGGGGCAAAAAAATCAAGAGACATATACAAAATCAGGTACAAAATACAATTGTTTACCTGTTCTAACTCCTCTGTGGTATCAAGGATGTGCACATTGAATGGTGACCCAGGCACGTCCACATTGGACCAGCGCACCTGGATGATGTACAGCCCACACTCCGTTGAGTCAAAACGGCACACAATCGTATGGTCACGCTGACTGTCACGGTACATCTCCACCTGGAACACCCCTGGAAATCATACGAATATTTGAGCTGTGTTCTAGGAAAATTGGGCTTAATGCATTTGGTTCAGTTTTGTACAAAGTAAGCCTGTGCAGTCCACACAAGCTAATAAGGGACGACAATTTATGACTGAAATAGAGTATTGTTGATAAGAGCATTTCTCTTAACCAAAAAATCCATAAAAGCGGAAAGTGTCATCCCTGATTAGCCTGTGTGAACTGCACTTATCTGGGACATCCCATTACATACATGAATTAACCCTTTGCATGCTGGGAAATTTATCGTCTGCTTAATTGCTGACTTTTTACAATTAGCATTTCTTCGAAAAAAAAAATAAAAATATACTATCAGAATAGCCCACAGTTTGGATCCAGATAAAACGCCACGTTGTGTTGCCTCTCATCTGGATTATTTGTTTGCAAAGGCCTTCACAATTCGGTTCCCGCACTGAATGAATTAACCACAGTTTATTTGGTGATGAGGAAGTAAGCATTCAAAACGTCTGTAAAGTTTCACAAAGCACTCAAGGGTTCAACAATATGTGTTTTTTATAAATACCAACAACAAATCTTTATACCTTTTTAATTGGAAGTTTTCCCTTGTGATGAAAGATCATGTCTTATTTTTTATACCATTTTACTGTATTCAAAATAGTTAAAAAATGTTCAACAAAAATATGATTGAAATAAACTTTTAAAATGGTATTTTTTCTAGTTTGTAAACAAGAATATCAAGGTCAGGTAAAATCTGGTGAGATCGAGTAACTTTCAAATGTAACCTGACCTCATGTCCTATAAGATTTGTTTCATTCTTTCATTGGTTGAGATAAAGGTAGTTAATGCTACGTTTGACTCCAAATTAAAGCAATTCGTGAATATTCCACTTTAAAAAATATTCTTCATTCGTAGACCTAAGTATTAGATTGGGTTGGTGAATACAGATTGAGGACCTTAAAGTGGCCTTTTCACATTTTGGTAAATTGACAAAATTAAAAACAGTTGTTAAAGATTCGCAAATTTTAATTTTAGTTATGCTATTTGTGAGGAAACACTAATATTGGACATTAATCAAGCTCTAAAATAGCCATTAAATGCATCTTTTGATGATTTAAAAACCTGCAAATTATAAAGCGTTGCAACACAATACGATGGAATAATTTGGAGAGTTCTGTTGTTGTCGTTATATGTTGTGAATCTTTGAGGATTGCTTATATAAAGTATAAAATACATCGGCCATTGTATAAGCACAGATAGCCAAATGGTCTAAGTAATACACTTAAATTTCTCCCTGATTCCAGGGATCAGTGGTTCGAGCCCTTTTGAAAGTTACTTTTCTTTGTTTTTTAATTTTGTTCTGGATTTTTTAATGGAGCTTTAAAGATCCAATGTTTACTTTTATCAATATAAAGCATTTAATGACAAATTAAAAAAACATGCCAAAATCTGTGAAAAGACCCTTTAAGTCAATGATCCCTCATTTTTGGAATTAGCAAATTATTCACCTTTGGGTCCCCTAATTCTTACAGTGAGCTGCCCGGCCCATGCCCCTTTGGTTTCCACGATGAACTTGCTGACGTAGGTTGCGAGGATACCATTCTCCACGCCAGGGCCATGCACACGCACCTTGCTGGCCTCTGGACGAGAGTTCACCTTGAATGTGAATGGGCTACCTGGAAAGTAGAACAACATTATGAACTAAAAGTATTAACAGCAATTTGAGTGGACCTGATCTTTTTACAAATCTATGCAATGGTGCTGCAATGTGTCAGTGAATGTCAGCCATATTTAATTCAATGTTAATTTAATACATCGGGCTCAATTCAACTTTGAACTTGGTAAAACAAAAAGTACTTGAAGTCTCATTGGCTGATGCTTTATTATTTTACTATGCACTTTTTTTAGGGGGGGGGGGCAAATCAGAACTGTGAGCTTTTCACCACAGCTCCAAAACATAAAAATAAACCAGATAATTACTTTCAAATGTCCAATCTGGTATCAAGTCAAGTTTTTACCTAGCATTTTTTACTGAAAATTTAGAAACAATATAAGTTCAATATGTGAATGAACAAAACTGTGTATAAATACAGTAAAATTATACAAGAACATATTTTGTAATCAATTTATAAAAATTCAAGTTCAAAACAGATTTGTTTTAAGTACATTATATATAAAAAATATCGCAAAGAACTGGACAAGTATGCCAACCTTACAGGCAATACAAAACTGCTGTGTGGAGTTTATATGAGAATACACATATATTTCGTAAATTCCCAAATCTTTGCTCACAATCAACAGTGATGGAAACAGGCAAGGCTACTGCTTGTTAATGGCCCCATATATCTGTTTTGGACACCTAGATTTACTGACAAAGCTTATCTCCCCTGTACAGAAAGCGTTGAACAAATAAAGATGGGCCAAAATGTCAATAGTTAATTTCCAAGCCTGAACCCAGCCCACTCGCCAACCTAGTACCGGTGAGGTCGCGGTAGCATAAAAGGCATGGCAGGGCCAAAACACCAACTTTGGGGAAAGGGCCACGGCCTTTTTTTTCTGGAAAAAAAACCCACAATTTTCTTGCTTTGGGGAATGTAAAATACGGAGGTAGATTGGAATGTTAGAGAAAAATGCATTACTTTAAAGAAATTTCTGTAGGGGAATGGGCCTTTTTTGTTTAGAGGAAGAAAAAGAGGCCCATTGCGAATTAGTTTTTTTTTTTTGGCCCTGAATGGTGTCCACCTACTTCCAAGAAAGTCATGGGCTCCGTCTTCACTGTGAGAATATTCTTTAGATCTCCCTCAAATAAACCCAGATGCCCAGGAAACAGACACAATAGTGCTTCAATAAGACTTAGGTTTTGATGCCATTGAGCTTAAATCAATTGGTTTACACTTGCTGACCTACCCTCTACATGCTCGCCGCCATATTTGATCTGTAGAACGTGGCGGCCGGACTCCTGAGCCTTGATTCTCAGGTTGAATGTGCCGTCCTTGCTGTCTGCCAGCTCACAGAATGCCACCTGGTGGGGGCCCATGCAGTGCGCTGTCAGCTCACCTTGGAATAAAAAAGCATGAAGAGTGTGCAATAAATGAGGTCGCCATTCTTTAATTTTCCTTTGTTACTTAAGTTCTAGAGCCCACCAGACACAGTTTTGAACACGCCAGAGAATGTTTTGATCAATTTCATTAAGATTGGGCAATCAATATGGGCTGCAGTGTTCACAAGGTTTTTCACAAGTTTTTTTTCTATAATTTGAAGAATTTACCTAGTTTTTGACCCCACGTTACACAGTTTTCAACTCAGCCAGTTTCCAAGATATAGTTTGCATAATGTCCTTACCAAGTTCAATGAAGATTGATAGGGTAATATAAGTGTCCTTTAGAGTGTTTGTTTTTAAATTTAACCTAGTGACCCAGTTTTTTAGCGCACATTTCCACGTTGCAAACTCTGCCAATTAATAACTGGGACAAATGTTTTGACCGAGTTTCATGAAGATAGGGAAATAAATGTAGCCTCTTTAGAGTTCACAAGCTTTTTTAATTAATTTGACCCATTAACCTAGTTTATTTGCGCCAAGATAACCCATTTGCAAACTCAGTTAAGATGTTCAAGATGCATGACTAACAGATGAAAGGCAGTCATAAAAGCTCATCATGAGCCCATTGTGTTCAGATCAGCTCATAGAGTTTGTTGTGAACTCATTTTGGAGTGAACAGTATTTTCCTCCACTACTGTGTTTGTAAAATTACAACTGCTAAAAATAATGTGTTTACAAACAAACCTACATTATTGCAAGCAAGTCAAACAACACTTACAGTGTATACATGTTTGTTCTTACAAGGAAAGTCCATCAAACGAATGAGCTCTATTAAATCCTGGCTGCGTAAATGGCATCAAGGACATGTTTACAAGCCTTTGATGCATATCAAATACAATTTTTATATACTTGACAATACAAACATACTGAACTACTTAAATTTATCAGTTAAAATGTCAGTAAGAAACATGTTCTGCAAATTTTAGTATTTAAGCCGCGTTCTGAGACAACTGGGCATAATGCATGTGCGTAAAGTGTCATCCCATATTAGTCTGTGCACAGGCTTATCAGGGACGACACTTTCCGCCTTAACTTGATTTTCGGCAAGGAGGGACTTCTTTGAAACTAAAAATACCATAAAAGCGGAAAGTGCCGTGCGGGCTGCACAGGCTAATCTGGGATGGCACTTTGCGCTCATGCATTATGCCCAGTTTTTTCAGAACAATTCTCATATGCAACCAGCATACAACTACAACAGCCTGTGAGTAACTTGCAGTCTGTTCAGGTTTTATGCTGTTTGCTGCTCATCAGTATATAAGGGTTGGAACTGAAGCCTTTAAAACTTAAATCTTGTTAAAAAAAGGTATTTAATTTAATTTTATCTTCTAATAAACTTCAAACGCGTTTAAGTGCGTAACTAAGAGTTTAATGGTTAACCTTTTGTGGACTGAAGCCTAAAAAAGATCAATAAATACTCATACTTGGCCCAGCCTTTCGTGTATCGATCACCACGTCAATACGTTGACCGAGGATTCCTTCGCGAAGACCTTCCCCACTCACAACGACACGGTTCGGGTAGAAAGCTCCGATCACGTTTACTTTGTAGGGGGAACCACGGAGTTGGCGCCCATTCCACGTGATGTGGAGAAGATAGGCGCCTGGTACTGTTGCGACATAGTTACAGCGGAACTTGCCATTGCTCAGGGGGCTTACTCTGACATTCACTTCATTACGGACTCCGCTGAGAACGACGTCAGGTGATCCTGAAAATAAAATGGTTATAAGGCGTAACATATACATTAATTAATGCATATGTGCAGTTGTAATTTATTTATAAGATTTAGAAAACAAAACGTTTACTAGAAGGAAATTATGAGAAAGAAAATGCTTTTTGTAAATTCCCAAATAAGAGAAACCTTGTAAGATATTCAGTAGTTCGTCAGGAGAATCTTATGTCGGGAAAAGGTAAACAACACAGTTATCACAACACATTTGTTAAAGGTCAATATATTTTTGAAGATCAATCTTTTTTATGTTGTCAATTTCATAAAGGAATGTTCTTATTTTATCCGAAAAAATCTGGGTGATGCAGGGAGATTATGACATTATTTCCTCTGAAAATTTGCTATTGTTTTATGTCAAATGTAATTTTCTTTAATAAAGTCTATTATTTTCATTTTAAGTTCAGATGAAAATTCACTTAATTATTATTTAGTTCTTTCTGCTTGTTTCAATCTTAAAAAGGTTCCATTTTCATCACAATAATTTGCCCTACCTTTTTCCGCCTGTGAGCTGTCGATTACAAACTCCGTTTCCTCCCTCACTGTTGCCTCCTTCAGGCCACGCCCCAGTGAGGATGAGCTTGTTGGCGTCGGGCATCTGCTGAATGGCGTACCCGTGGAATGGGGGAATGGGGAGTTAACCAGCGGCAGGTCAGACCAGAACAGGTGAATGTAGTGGGAGCCTGCAAGCATGCATATCAATTGCAATGGAGTTATCTCCTTTACTCTTTACCACTTAGATACTTGTTTTTATGCATTTTTAGTCCCTTCGAAAGTTAATTTTTTATTTAAGACACTCTTTACTAGAATCGAGTTTTAAATGCTTCAATTCCAACCCTTAGATACTGATGAGCAGCAAACAGCATCAAACCTGAATAGACTGCGAGTAACTCGCAGGCTGTTCTGGTTTTATGCTGTTTGCACATAGCCATTTTCACTTTGCTTCTGAGTGGGAAAGGGTTAAACTCAAGCATCTATAACTCATTAATTGTCGGTCTCTATTCAAACGGTACATTTAATGTTTGTTTTGCCAGTTTCATAAACATTGTATTCGTTTTATTGTAAACAAGCAAATTCATTGAATTGATATCCCATTGTGTAGTAAAAACGTTTGTGACAGACGGACCAAAAGACCATGCCAAACTTATATATTCTCCGCCTGTGGCAGCGGAAAAAAAGATGTTTAGGTTTAAATTGCGTTGTTACAAACTATTTATTACAAGAATTTATTATTAGAAATTTGAGTGAAGCAGCTAGAGTAGTTGGCTCATTTTAGCTAGGATAAATGTAAACTATTCATAGCAATTGGAGGGTTTATTAAATGTCGAGTTATACTGTTAAATATATGTTTATTGGTTCAATGGAATTGAAATATCTAAACATTGTTGAAGTCTGTCGGCACCAAAACAAGGATGAAAAACATCTATATACAAAGGAAAGTGAAACAAAATATGCTCATTCATGAATTGGAAATTATAGTTTTTATAATTATATATGTTCTCAATAAAACTGGACATAGCATTTAACATGAAAGTGTTTTTTAATAAATTACATAATTGATTTACCTTCACTGCCTGTATGCCGAATTACTCGAAACATTCAATAACTCGAGATTTTTCCTCATACAACGATCACCTAGGGTAATCACAGTTTTACCTATTTAGCTCTATGGGATCAGTACGGTAGAGTAATTTCACTTGTTTGGTCATTGTTGGTTCAGGTACAACTTTAAAATACCCCGGATACTCTTTTGTAAACTACAAAGTACCATGAGTCCAGAAAATATACTTAAAAGTACACCAGAGTAGGGCCGAGTGCCTTTAAGTTTATATTTATGTACCCCAGGTATTTTTAGGTAAACCAAACAAGGATAAATAAAAAGAGAACAGTAATGTCCACTCACCCTCCTCCTCAGGTATGAACTCGACGACTGACTTGCCCATTGTGTGGTTGTCTACAGACGCGTGCAATGACCCAAAGGGACCCTTCACCTCCGCTCTCAGTGTTCCTGTGGTAACAGAGTGACACTTTTATATTAGATTTGCCATGATAATAACAATTAACGTGACAAAGAGAATTGACCTCAAAAAGGCAGTCACTATACAGCTTGTTCCTGAATAGACAGGTTGCAATAAGGGTCTTTTATTTAATTTGATTTTCTTAGTGACTACAAACAGGTCAAAATGTAAATCTGAAGGGTAAACAGTTAACCCATTTATGCGTAGTGGACTCTCCCATCCTTCGAAATTGGATCAATTTGTTTGCCATATAAGGGATGTCTAGTATAATTTATTTCTATATTTAGAATATTTCTTACAGAAATTCCTTTAAGCAAACAGCGCAGACCCTGATGAGACGCTGTATCATGCGGCATACATCGGCAAATAGAGCAACACGCATGTTCAGATCATGTAATTTATGAGATAAATCAGAAATGAACAAATCATTCTCTGACCATGTAGTTTACAGGATGCATCAGCAATGAAAAAACATATGTTCAGACAATTGTGGGTTAAGGCTACCTGGTTAAGTGAAATAATAAACATTTTCAGACCATTTAGTTTACAGGATACATTGGAAATTTAATAACGCACATATTCAGGCTTTATATAAAAAAGTTCCCCTATTGGTCCTACTATACCCAATATCTTTACAAGCCTTGTACTAAAGTAAAAATTACTTTGCAAAATTCAAAGTTTTTTCTTACAAATGATACAATATTTCATCATCCAGGCATTCCTTGCTTGAGAAGCAAGTTAAATGCAAAAACACATAAACACAACAAAGACTTGAGGAATTTTGATAATTTAATGAATGTTTCCTGACACAGCTTGGTAATTCAGTGTTCCAGCTAGGCCTTAATGGAAGTCCATAGCACTGGACCACCTCAGACCCCCGCCATGACCTTTTTTACCTGATCACATAATTGTACAGCCAATTTGATTTGTATTTTCAATAACTTATCAAAATTTTCAGTGAAATTAGTTTTAATGCTAACAGAAACAAAATTTGAAATGAAAATACAAGCAGTATGAAATATATAACAAATCAATGATACGACCATCTGCACTTGAATACCCTTTTGACAAAAGTAAACCCTGCCCTTTTCAATTCCTAGCTAGTGTTCTAGTGATCAACACCTTTGGTTACAATTTACCTGGTATGTCAGTGCCATTCCACGACAGGTTCACATTAAATATTCAAGTCTCAACTGGGACATAGGTGACAGTATAGGAGCCGTCCGTATTAGGGTCCACATTGCATCTGCCAACGGAGGTGGGGCCTGAAGAAAAAAAAGTAATTCTCATTCACAGATAGATCAATTTAGATTTTTGTATTATTTTAGTCTGGACAGAAATTTACACTGTTTACAAGTACACTTGTACCTCCATCATCAGAAGAGTTCACTCTTAAGAAGAAATATGCACACTTGACCCACATGTGTGGATCAATATTTTTTCCACCAAGCAATACTTTATATAACACTGGCAAATAAATAGCACATGGTTGTGCAATCAAAGTGATTGACATGTTATCCTTGATTAAGGGAGCCTAAACAAACACAAAGAAAGAACAATCTATGTTTGTCTTATACCTCTAATAAATTAATTAAGTCCTTACTTCCAAGACTTAAATTGTTAAGTCTCAGTCATTTAGTTATGTGGTCCAAACTCTTCTTTCAGAATTTCCCTGTGGATGTTGCTTTTATCACTTGCTATTTTCATATCAGACTTGTTTTCGGAAAACTGGGCTTCGTGCATGTGCCTAAAGTGTCATCACATAAGCTTTTGCATTCTGCACAAGCTAATCATAGACAACATTCAGCGATTTTTTTCCTTCTTTATACAGTTCCGGTAAACGGCACTTTCCCAATTACGAAAAAACTACAAATTTGCAAATTTCTGTCCAAAAAATTCCCAATTTAAGGTAAAGATTTTTTTTTTTTGAAAATGCAACAATTTGTTAGTTTCCCTAAGCAGCTCTATGGTTTGAACCTAGGTAAATATAATATTGACAGCTTGAAAACACTTATTTATCAATTTTAAAGTATTTGGGAGCATAAAATCAAATACACCAATTTCCCAATTTGAGGGTTTCACGACTCGATTTGTCCCAATTTTCAGGCTTTCACGACTCAATTTTTCCCAATTGGACCGTTATGGGTACTTTTCCCAATAAGACAAAAAAAAATCGCTGATAACATTTTACACTTTTATTGGACATTCTAAATAAGCCTTGTGGGTTGCACAGGCTAATCTAGGACAAGCATCGGGGTTTCTCAGAAAACATCCGGGCCAAAAATACTTTTGGAGACATATATGTGTTTCTTGAATTAATATTCAATCATGTCTCTGGCTACCTACCGCTGACAGAGACTCTAAGGTCTCCCTTGCGTCGTCAAACGTCCACGATGAATTGGGCTGGTTTGTCTTGCTCAGCGAAGAACAGACCACTCCCACTGGCGCTAGGCATCCCGCCATCAGCTATCTCCTGCGTGAATGGGCATCCTGAAATGTGACAATAAATAAATTGTTATTGATGTTAAAGGGATTATTTTGAAGTGTGTTATTGTTATTGATATTGATATTCACCATAAACCACTTAGATACGTATTTCAACGTATTTGCAGTTCCTTGGAAAGTTAAATTAAATTGAATACCTTAATTACTAAATTCAAGTTTTAAAGGCTACATTTTCAACCCTTAGATACTGATGAGCAGCAATTAACAGCATAAAACCTGAAGATACTTGGAACTCGCAGGCTGTTCTGGTCGTATGCAGGTTGCAAAAGCCATTTTCACTTTGCTTGCGAAAGGGTTAAAGAAATGCTTACATAGTATCAACCATTGGAAATAAATTTTGAAGCTGAGTTAATTTTGAAGCTGTTTAAGTTCATATTGTGATTTACTTTTTTGTTGATATTTTGAGGTGTGTTTGCTTGAACTTTCAAGGTTTGAGAAGCACGGTGACTGTGAAAATCAAGGGTTAAGCATTAAATACTAGAATGACACAGCATGGCGAAATGTACCTCTTCTAGGAATCACATCAGCAATCAACTTCTGAAACTTTTGTGTCCATTTTAACAATGGCACAGCATATCCAAATGTATATCTTCTAGGAATCACATCAGCAATCAACTTCTGAAACTTTTGTGTCCAATTTTACAAACAAATGTAACGGCCGGCCATAACTATCAAATATTTCTGAGTTTAATTGTTTGATATCACATGGTCCATTATGCCTCGTGTTTTATCCAGGCCATTTAAGCGTGGCGCGGCGCCATGCCCTTTTGTGTAGCGCCACGCTGACCACTTTCGAAGCCATTTAGCGCCACGCTGCCCTTTCCAAAGGCCACCGCTCTGCCCTTTCATGAGCACCCACTGTTTTCCGTCCTCAATTGTTACGGTATGCTTGATCGCAAGATTTAAATGATAATTGTGCTCGTTTTATGGCCCATAGGCGTTTCTAAGTGCTTCGCGCGGTTGTGTATTAGTCATGCGTGAATAACCCCATGGCAATGTCAATCGATAATTTCACTGGCTTATACCTAGCACATTTATCGGTCAGTAATGTGTACTCGTACGCGATAAAATCGTTGACAATTACTTCGAAGATGAACACCTCGATGTTATACTCGTGGATATTGTGCATTTCATGCGTGATACAGTAATATCAAAACAATTATTTCTACGCGAAATTAAATTAAAAAAACACAAACAAGTTGTATCTTTATCGTTATGGTCGTTTAGATTATTAATTATTGAAACAATAACTGAACCGTTTACTAATTAAATTAAAAGCGAAACGCGGATTAGATGTACATATTATACGATTTAACTTTAATATGCGCACCTGTCGCTTAAATCATTTTAACACGATTGCGGACAATACAGAAAATAAATTGTGACTCTCTAATAAATGGCAAATAACGATAAAATAAACGATGGATATCATACATTTCGAAGGGATTACTGAAATGCTAATTAATGCATGTAATGACGAACGATGAATTAAACGTTTTAGATACCAACAACATATTTATTATTTATCTACTCGGTGGATATATGTAACGGAAACAAGTGTTATGCAAATTGCTAGCGTTCAGTTTTGTGCAAAGTTAAAACATCTGACACGATTATCATAAGAAAATGGGATAAGACAATCATGGTTTCATTAATATGTTAGCGGATCTGATTATAATCAGATACGCTTTGTATTGCTTTATTATGTTTGTCTTGCTGTACAGTTTACTGACACAGCATGGAACTTTAATGGAAGACACAGCAATGTAAATATATTAATATTAATTAAAGTAAGCTAAATACATAATTACCATTAAATGTGCTTGTTCATATCTTTATGTTTTCCCACAACTGCCTCTGATGCGATTAAATGTTTCTCCCAAAACCAGGTATCCACAGAGCGTCTTTACCCTTTTTTGCCTAAACTGCGCGTTAAAATGCCCTTTTTGAAAGCAATGCACCATGCCCCTTTCCCTTCTGGGATGCCTACAGACAAATTGATGATGGTAAACTTGACTAGAACAGTCTTGTAATTCAAGCACCTAATTGAACAATCATTGGTCTATATCGGTTATTTTCAACAAAAGGTAAATGTACACAACAGACCATGAAGCTTTCAAACAAGCCTCACAATCTATTCCACGGATAATGTCGAAGAATGTAGACATTTTTTAATCAAACTGTAACTATTCCATGTAAATTATTAATTTTCTCTAGCAAACTATCTGAACAAATTGAACAAAACTGACATTTAAAAGCTATGCCAAACTGTGAAAAAAATCTTGAAAACAGCTACCATATATTATCAAGATTCTTTGCTTGACGCACAAACACGCTGGTGGTTGTTGACATGGGCGGGTATCTACCCAGATATATAATAACAAGAAAAGTGTGATTATGTGACCTTGACCATTGAATCTTGAAGGCCACAGGATTGGAAGACAATTGCTGCCTCATCAGTACCAACAAACCTACATATTTTCAAGAATAAGTGACATGCCCTTTGAGCTATGGTCACAGGCTTTGAAGGCAAATTGCTGTTTCCACAAGGGGGTAAATTCTGATATAGAGAATAACAGGTGACTGCCTGGTCTTTTTGTAATATAGCAGGCAAGGCTTAGAATAACATAACGGCCGAACTGTTGTCAAAGGTGAAGCAGGTGACATGCTACCTATCACATGACTTCTGTTAAGCTATTTATTATTGCCCCATAAATGATGATGCGACAGTACAGACAAGATCGGTTGGATGCATGCAAACCAAAACACAAAAAAGCACATGTGACAACTGCTGTCAACAAGGAAACCACATAAGCACTACACATTACATGGAGTTATTTTCTGTGTACTAGGGCTCTAACACACTCACACAAATAAACAAACAGTTTCTACAAACTACCTGTTAACATTCATACACGGTCTATTTTGGAATAACATAAATACATAATAACAGAAAGACGTTTGTGATTAATGAATGGCATTATTGAGGAGATATTTTCATCTTGTGGCATATATTCTGTCATACTATCAACAACACCATAAAGCTTGCCCTGCAAAGTCCTATGAAATGTTAACCCAGTACTAAACAAAACAGGTTAAAACTAGAAATATAATGTTATTTTTAAGACATTCAGAATCAAGGTCAAAGGCTGTTATATCCTTAATTTCTGAAATGCAAATAATTATAGATCATAACAGGGAAGAAACCCAAATAATTCAGCCACAATCTGGACAAAACAAGCTTAATGCATGTGAGTAAAATGTCGCAGATTAGCCTGTGAAGTCCGCACAGGCTAATCAAGGACACCTTCCGCTATCATGGAATATTCATTAAAGCAAATGGCTTCTATAGGAAAATCCATTTTGGGTGTTAAGTGTTGTACTTTATAAGCCTGTGCTGATCAAACAATCTAATTGGAGATGACTCTTAACATACATACATTAAGCCTGTTTTTCCATGGTGAGGCTCATGTGTAGAGCGCTGATCAAACCATCTAATCAGAGATGACTCTTAACATACATATATTAAGCCTGTTTTTTCCATGGTGAGGCTCATGTCAATGAAGTTATCTTGTCAACATTTCCATATGAAATACAACAATTGCATGCTTAACACATTCTTTCCTTTTTTCTACATCTTAAATGTAATTACTTTTAACTAGTTTTAACTGGATGACTGAAAACACACTCACCAACACATTTACCAACAAAGACCCGTTACCTTTATTTTAACAAGTAATCTGAATTATAACTGAAACATGTGAAGCCGTTTTTTTACTTTTTTTAAATGTCAAGACTTCAAATGAAAAATTTATTTATGAAGTGCAAACCAACCTTCTTTTGAGCATGTTTTCATTCAAAGCCCCATTGCAAAACAAATTGTATTAATTTTTCCCAAATGGGATTTAAAAATACCCAACTTAAGTTTACCTAACATTTTTTCTTGCTTTTTACATAAATAATATTGAAAACACTGTCATTCTCAACTTTAAACTATTTGTTCACCAAAAAAATCAATAACACCAATATCCCAATTTTAGTCAAAACAGGATTGTTCCAAATAAAAGTGACCCAGCCCTATTCACAAAATGGTGAGAAAAAACACACTGATGTGGCTAATGAAATTAGCCACAAATTATGATAAGACAAAAATTATTGTTGTAAACAAGTGCAGCCAACACCAATATTAACACTTTCATTTACCTTCATCTATTGTATTTTTCTCTGCCACAATATTTATACAAGTTAGATATTTCCTCGGTCTCCCTAAAGAGTCTCTTGTTGATTCACGTCCCTTCACACTACACACTACACCTTCAGTTGTTCCATCATGCTCAAAAGCATAAGCATACAGTTCCTGATTAACATCCACCACTGGTATTTATGTTTCATTATTTTATGTTGCCATTTTTGATTGGTTAGCACTTGGTTTTAGCTCCCCATGAGTATGGTCTTTGTCAGAAAGTTTTTCCGAATCTAATATCAGTTTAGCACGAGGTTTTTGAAAAGCTGCATTTGTAATGTTAACAGTTTCTGATGGATCATCAGTGTCTTTTACCTTAATCGTTCCCATCCACTACCCTCAATTTCGCCCTTTGAAATACTTTTTTCTTGTGTAGAGTTCTTTGCAACTGGTTTTCAAGAGAGGCAAGCAAAGCTTTGTTCCCTAGAACCTTGTTTCACTTTGCAGAACCCCGTCTTCGTGGTTTTTTAGCTGGATTTCTTACCCCAGGTCCATTGTCTGTAATACCTTATGTATCCTTGGCAATACCATCATCAATATTTTTTCCTTCCCTCTTTTTCAATACTGTTCCAAGCTCTTTACTAGCTGATCGTGGAGTTTTGAACCTCGATCTTTCTCAATTAAAGTCTTAAAAAATATTGGTTGCGAAAGAGGCGCTAGAGGACTAAGCATATAGGTTTTGGAAGCCCTTCTCTCTTTTCAACTGACTCTTGGTTCTCGCCACTGGCTATTGCATTGTCCAGCATTTTTGTCACATTATCAATATCATCATTAATTTCAGCTGATTCAATATTAGAGTCATCAATAACTGAAGTCAAATTTGCAGGCACCACTGGAAAAAAATCTTTTAAAGAAGTATTTTTGTAATGCATCAATCATGTTTTCTGGCTCTTGTCTTACGTCTTGTGCTTCTTTAACATCATCTTCTGTATGCCTCTCTTCTTCAAAATCCATCTTCTTTACAAGTTCCACAGAAGCACTCTCAATTTTTTTTTCCATTTGTGCAAACCTGGCTTATAAACCTTGATTAAGAAGGATTTGTTCCCTTTCTAAATTGTTCATCTTCTTTTCAGTTACCATTTTTGGTCAGAATGTGCAGGCTCCAAACAATTTTGCTTCAACACAGTGACATTGTTAACTAAATCTTTCACAGCGATATCTTTTTCCTCATTAAGCTTATTTTCCGAGCGAATATTATTTTTCACTTGTAGATGACACAAACTTGACCCATCTTGTGACTTTATTTGTTGGGCTATTTGAATTATCTCACTTGGCTTATTTCAGTATTTTGCTTCAAGCTGGAGTCTAACTTTCCAATTAACAACGTATTATCCTCTATTTATTTCTTTACCGCATCTTTATTTATTGAAGTGTCAAGTTGTGAACTTTTCCGAATTAAAGATTCTGATGTACTAATCTCTTTAACATTATTGCTTTTGACAATGCCTCTTTTTGTATCACAATCACTATTATGTGTAACATTCACTGTACCTGCTTTTTTACTATTGGCTAGTTTATCCACTTTTCCAGTGTTTCTTACATCGCTCTTATTATAAGCAGGCTTTACAGTTGTACCTTCTTGCAATGTTCCAGCTACTTTATCCAACTTTATCCAACTTTTCAGCAGGTATCACTTCACTTTTACCAGCATGCTTTACAGTTTTAAATGCCTCTACACTATTAGCTACTTTATTATCTGTGTCAGCATTTTTCACTCCACTTACAGCTCTATGTTCTTTTTGTCATCAGCTTTCGATACTACTTTTTCAGAGACGGCAATGTTTTAAGATGAGACCAGTGCAACACTTGCTTTTACCAGATTTCCACTTTTTATGTCTCCAGTTTCATTGCAGGTACTTTGTAGTGCTGATGACTCAGTTCTTTTATTAGCACAGGCTTTCTTTGCAGAAGTTTTTATCTCAATTCTAATTTGCGTCACGGTCGACATGTTTTATTTGCACACGTTAAAAGGCAGTCAACTAAAAACAAATATGAAAGTTGAAGTCCTACACGTTTTCCAATAGCCTGCTTATGTATACCAACCTACATTGAGGTTGAAATTCTTTTTTCAACACTACAATCATTGGCAGGAAACCACTTTAAACATGCACATTTAAGTCCAATTAAATTTTTGGTAAAGCATTAAATATTAATCTATACCACAAAGAATTGCAACGCAGAGATTATTTCGTTTACTATCATATAATAACCAGGCAAGACACCACTTTACACATTTCCATAAAGTCTATGAAAATAAATATATAAAACTTATCTTGTGTGCTTTATTTACTTGGCCCTGTGTCCACTAGATTAAAGATTCATTTGTTAATTAAATTCTCACCCAAACCAAAATACCAGTGCGAATGTGAATCACTTGTGCTAGTTATCAAACAGACTTTAATTAACAACATTGAGCAATATGCTATTTAATTTACAAATTATTTGAGCCTGCCAAGTGAACTGAGCTGATTATATCAATCTGTATGTTCTTATATATTTGTCAGTGTTTTTTGTGTTCAAAATCTGGGACGGTATCCGGCTCCATTCCCAATGATTAAAAGTATAATTTTTTCCCAAATGGGACCTGAAAATTCTCAATTGGAGGTTTCAATTTCGAAGCATTTGTTGCAAAAGAAAACAACACTAATTTCCATATTTTGGTCAAAACTCGACACTTTTTCCTGGCCCCATTACCAAAATGCTGAAAAAAAACAACACTGTTTAATTTCTTTCAGTTTTTTTATTTAATGATGTCATTCAAACAAAATTGTATTAATCTCAAAGTCATGTTGACATGCAGACTTATAATAACAAGAGGCTCCCATAAATTAGGAGCTAATCCAATACAGTCTCCTTCATATTGTATAATCCGAGTCAGATAGCCACTTAATTCCATATACAGTCTTGTCACACATTGTGATCAATTAATCCAGCAATTAATCCAATTAAATGGTCAATTAATTATTACATTTACAAACTATCGGCAGCACACAAAATGACGAACTTTATAGCACATTAACACACTCCGTTGTTTATATGTAAAAATAATGTGTGGGCTATACCGGTACACCATAAAAACTATTTATTCTGGTTAAGGTGTTTTGTGGATCACTAGTACATATTCCAACAAATGCTCGAAAGAAGTTAAATATAATGGATAAACCTGAATATTTTAATAAATTTGCACAGAAAATATGTATTTTTTAACACAATGCAAAGACAGGTAATATTATGCAACATGGTGCATAACTTGCATAACAAAGAAATTGTAAAATCAATTATTCAGAGCACAATTGCCATTAAAGAGTTGTTGCAACCAAGTACAAGAAGTTTTAAAGAGCAATTATTTCAATACTGACAAAAGGACAAAAAGCAACAAAATTCCTGTTCCTATTCAACAAAACTGCTTGCTTTTTATTTTTTTGTGTATTTTTGGAAATTAATTCTTCAGTCTCATTGGTGTTGTAGTATGTCATTTAGCGAACCCAAGCTTTTCTCCCAATGTATCCAATATACGGCTTAGTATAATTGTTGCTATTAAAAATTAAAGTGTTTTGCTCAAAGTCATATTTATACACTAAGGAAACTATTGAATTCTGACCTGAATTTTTGCAAAATTGTAAGCCTGTGCCGTGACAAGTTTCCAAAGCTCCAATAAGGAAACTTTAGCTAAGTTGTACCTATAGATAAAAACTTCAGATATTATTTTCCATTAAAAACCTGCTTACAATCCATTCAGCTTGTGTTTGAATGTGTGAAATGTCTCAACAAAATATTATGTAGCCAGAGACTTTACAATTTTATTTTTTTATAGAATTTACAGTTTTTCTTCTGGAACTTTGTGAATACAGGCAAATTAAGACATATTTTAAGTTCATATGATTCACAGTATTTTGCTTGAGTACAGACGTTCTAAGATGTTCCTTACTTCTACAGATTTCAAATACAAGAAACTGGTCTAAAAACAGCCACAACTGTAATACAATATCTGAAGTTAAACCTTTCCTTAAAAATTAAGTGGAATATTGCAAAACCTAAAGTAGCGGTAAAAATAAAGTCAGTATTTCTAATTAAAGAATAAAAGGATACAATAAATTCCATTTTCAGAAGTCCACAAGAGCAATCAATATCAAAACAAATGTTCCTTGTGAATGGAAACAACCAGGTTCATGATGTTGTTTCATCACCTGCTACGGTGATCAGGATATTGTCCCCTCATCCAAGTGTTTGTGACGGATGAGGGTCATTATTAGAAGTAAAGCCGGAGGCAATCAATAGCATCTATTTAGACTGACAACAAATCTAGCAGGAGACAGAATATAAAACCAATTCTTAAATTCGTTTCCCGTCTAGATTGTAGTATTTCAACATGTTAACAAAATAATACACAATAGGTATACAATATGATAATAGGCATTCCATACCCCAATCATATATGACAGAATACAAACGTAATAGAAAAACATTAATGACTGTTCATACAAATACCTGAAACGTCAACAAATGAAAACAATACGGTTAAATAAACCTTCACTTTGTATATGTATACATATATATTTTAACATATAACATATGAAAAAACACTAAGTTTAATGATACAATTAAACCTACGAAAAAACTGCCTGAACAAATGGTACATCAGACCTTTCAACAATGTCCCTTTAATAAAACTTGTAGAAATTTGAGTCGGTATTCCACCCTGCCCTTTTAAGGATATAATTAATCGAACAATTTCTTAAACTGCAGCAGAAACTGCTGCTGATCTGAATGAATGTGGCTTCAAAATAGCCACATCAATACCTGACATAACTAAAACATCCTTCAACCATCGTGCAATAGTACTTGTAGACACTTCTTTATAAGAAACATAAGACACAAACGACTGAGAAGAAAGTCTAAGATGCTTAGTTCTTTTCATATAATAAATTAAGGTATGAAACACACATAAACTTTCTTCCTGAAAGTTTAACAATTTTAAATAAAAACTTTGTTTTTTACTCACTGGCGTAGTTTTTAACAAATTTTTGAAATAAAACACCGCTTCACAAGTAGTATAATCAATTTTAACACAATCAATATTCAAGGACACAATAGTTTGTGCACGAGGGGCAGCAGCCAAAGCCACCAAACCAACTAACTTTAGCATTAATGTTTTCAAAGATAACTGTTTCAAAGGCATAAAAGACTTTAATAGTTGCAAAACACAAGACACTTCCCATGTAAATTTGTACCTTGGAACCACAGGTTTTATGATAGCTACACCTCTCATAAACCTACTAATGAATGTTTGAGATTCACACCATTTATTGCCTAAAATATTTAAAGTCTGCAAAAGCATTGCTTTATGCGTGTTCAGCACTGAATAAGACTGATTGTTTTTCAACAGGTAAAATAAATAAGCTATTACCTGCGTCTCAGAGGTTTTAATGGGATTTTTACCTCGTTCTTGATTCCAAATACACCACTTACGCCATGACAAACCATGCTGTTTTTCTGTTCCTGATTTCCATGAGTTAAGGATAACTGAGACTGCTCCTGAAGGAACTCCTTGCACAAGCAAATGTTGGCTGATAGCTGCACTGCGACCAAGTCCATACTTTTGGATAGTGGATGTGATGTTCCATCCTCACGGTCGGTCAACAAATCCTTGTGACGAGGTAACAAAGTTTATTTTATGTTATGTACGAACGAAAGGACGCACGAGCGTACGGACCGACGAACGAAAAAACAAAGGAACGAAAGTACGGACGTACGAAGGAACAAACTAACGGACGGATGATCGATTTGACGAATGAACAGATGGACGAACGAAAGAAGTGACGGACGGACGAACGCACGGACGAACGAACGAATGAATCGACGGACGAACGAAGGAACGGACGGACGAACGAAGGAACGAACTAACGGACGAACAAACAACAGAACGAAGGAACGAACAGACGGAGGCACAAAGGAACGAACGCACAGATGAACAAGTTGATGAACTGACGGACGAACGAATAAAAGGACAGACGGAGGAAGAACGGACGGACGAACGGACGCACAAATGGACAGACAAACGGACGAACGAACGTAGGAACAGATGGACAAAAGAACGAACGGACGGACGAAGGAAGGAACGAAGTAACGGACGAACACATGACAGAACGAAGGAACGCACAGACGGACACACAAAGGAACGAACGACAGGCGAATGAACAAATTGACGAACGAACGGACGGACGAACAAAAGAATGGACGGACGAAAGAAGGCACGGACTAACGAACGAAAGGACACATGGACGTGCGAAAGAATGAACGGACGGACCGATAGACAAACGAATGAACGGACGCACGAACGGACGAAGGGACAGACGGACGAAAAAACGGACTAACGAACGCACGGACGTACGAACGAAGGAACGGTCCATCCGATGGAGAAACGAACAGACAGACGAACGAAAGAAGGGAAGGACGGACGAAGAAACGGATGCATTGACGAACGAAGTAAGGGACGGACGCACGAACATACGAACAAACGAGTTCCCCATCCAGATCAGCACTAAAGGCGACCGCGACCTCAGAAGTTCCAGCAACATTGGTTTGATATGTGACTGCTCCAGCCCCTGGTCTAGCACTGACTTCGTCGATTTCAGTCCCAGCGGAACCTAACCTGCCGTACTCTACAAAGCACTACAGGAAGAGGAAGCTGGAGGCTGAGCAGGCAGGGGAGTTCCGGAGACAGTACAACAAGATGCTGCCATAACGCAGCTGTAATTAATGTTTCGAGGACAGGAAATTAGTGGTCTCTAATTCCTCGGAAACTTCTGAAAAGTGGAAAGATACCCGTACTTTGATTGAGTATTGAAAGAAGAAGACTTAAAAAAGATAAACATAAATAGCTGGACATGCATCACAGTTAAGAATATCTGGACTCAGATGCACTTTGTTTTGGACTATAAAAGACAACAAAATTAATATCTATATAAAGTAACAATACCAATCATCTTTAATGCTGCCTAGCTTATATTGAGCATTACAAAGTGATTTATTCATTTGTGTTCTGCTTATATAAAAGCTAGAAGGTCCCAAGCCCTTATGGTACATGTCATAAGTAAATTGACATCTGCCTTAAAAAGCAGAGGGGGAAATGAATTGTGTTTAATAAACATGTATTTACTTAACGCATTTTTATTGGAAACAAACATATTGTCACGAGTAAGGACAAAGATTTAAACAAACAATAGCTCATAACACAAACATGATGTAGCTTTGTGTAGATTTTAGTCGATTTTGGGTAGATTTGGTAAGATTTGGGTAGTTGAATAGGGAGGCTGTAAGCGTTGAATGTTGAAAGTACGGCAACAAACAAATAAACATGTGGAACAAGTTGGATCTAAAGAACTGTAACATATACTACAACGATAACATTTATGACCAAAATATATTGGGTACCATAGTCGCCAGAACAGAAATTAATTAGTAAGTGGTGTGTAACCTATATTTATATTGGGAAATTACATATATATTGTCACGAGTAAAGATGAAGTATAAAACAAAACAATAATGCCCATCACACAAACATGATGTTAAATATATATTTTAAACAATATATATGTGTATTTGGGTAGATTTGGGTTTCCTCATTATTATTATTATTTAGATCTCCTGGCGTTTTTTTTACATCTTCGTTAATAGTTAATGGCGTTCCTAACACTCCGATAATTGCTTTATGTGTTCTTATCATTGGTGCTGTATTATTTAATGTTACATGTTGAGATCAAAATTATATTAAAGACAATTAATAATATTCAAAGCATTTTCATGTAATACATAATTTCAACTGAAGTAAATAATAACATAATGGAACCAATTTATAAATCAAATAACGTGTTGCATTTCAATAAATTTCAACAATATAACAAAGGTATCTCAAAATATCAACAATAAACATTTCAATATGTGGCAAGAAACATTTTATATTAACAGTTTGTTCCTAATTCTCCTTCTATTGTATACGTAACGTATATATCTAATGCGCTTTCGGTAATGCCATTGCGCTTTCGGTATCCCGATACCGAAAGCGCGCGCTTTCGGTAACTCTAGTAACCCCATAAATCCACTGTTACCAGCTGGAACATACACCACTGTAGAACAAAGTGTTAAGAGTATTTTTATATTTAACACACTAGAAACAATGAAAGAAACATCCTTTTTTTGAAAGAAAAAATATAAACAACTGAACGCATAAAAACTAGCGCGAAACGACTGTCCTGTTAACAGGTATTTCTAGTAAGAATTGCAGTTAATAATGATCGATTAAAGTAAGGAGAACATCTACTAAATGACGAGTAATTAACTGTTATTTATTATTACATAAAAACACGATGTCATTATTTATTTCTTTTATGTTAAGAAAAAAAAACTGTTGAAATAACTGTGTGCTCGTAACTCACCTAAACCAGTTGCTGACCGATTCACCGAGGTCCTCGGTAAATAGGTCAGCAACTGGTTTCGGTTTATTGCTTCCCATTTGGTTAAAAAGGTCAGTAACTGGTTTCCAGCGACTATTTATCTGCGCGCGCTCGTTTCAAAACGGGAACCAAAAAAGTTTCTAAGATGGATGTCAAGTGTGTGGGTCACACTCTGACACACAAACAAGTACTACAACGTTATACCGAGGTACCCATAGAAACGAGCGGAAATTGTGTACAATGGTTTTTACAAGCGGTTGGCGAGGTACACGTAACGAGGTCTAGGGAAAAGTACCTCGCTATTTATTGGTACCTCGAAGTGTGGCTGTGTACTTCTATGAAGTACCTCGATGTGTGATATAAACCAACGCACACACAGACACACACACACACAGACACACACACACACACACACACACACACACACACACACACACACACACACACACACACACACACACACACACACACACACACACACACACACACACACACACACACACACACACACAAACGCACACACACACACTCACACGCACACGGATATATATATATATATATATATATATATATATATATATATATATATATATATATATATAGTGCAAAAAACAATACATTAATTATTTGTTTTGTCTTTGCGTACATGATAAACCCTTTTTAAACATGGAACATTAGTCTAATCTGAGTTGTTGTTCTAAATATGTGTAACATTTGGCTTTTGAATAGTTAAAATGTACGGCGAGTTTGAATACAGTGTAATGTTTATGTTTATTTACACGTGAGTTCTTTGTGATTTTTGTTTTGGCAAAGTGTGAGTTTCAAAGTTCCAAATGCTTTGCATAGGCCCTCCTAAGGTGCTTACCCAAGTTTTAATCATAACATTTTTATTGTGTTTAATGTTTTATCCTGTGTTTAGAACGCACTTAGTCACTTGCCTTGATTAAATAATAAACTATTACATATAGAATGGTATAACGAAGTTCTACCCAGTTTCTGAAGATTCATTATTTCTACAATTAGAAATTATTCGACAAATTTTTTGTTGGGATTACAGAATAATCCATTGTTTGTCATAAGTGCACTTTTTAATACTGCGACTATCCATTATGTTGGACACTTAACAGAGACCAGAAAACCCTGTCATTATTGTATATAGATCATCCAATACTGCTACACTTAATTTTTGCATGTCACTTATGTCTAAATATTGTCAGCATCTTTTCTTTACAAATTAATATTTACAAATCAATGAATATATCACGATGTGTCGAAAACCCATATACACGCAATTTGTTGGGCGAAACTTGCCTTGATTAAATAATATACTATAACATATAGAATGGTATAGCCAATATTTACCCTGTTCTTAGAGTTTCATTATTTTTACAATTAGAAATTATTCGAAAAGTTGTTTTTCGTTGAGATTACAGAAAGCAATAATCCATAGTTTGTCATAAGTGCACTTTTTATTTTTTATAGAGGTCAATACACTGTTGTGCATCGCATAAAACATAAGTTAGAGTAATGATTACGTGGTCATAACTACTCATGCGACAATAAAATACAATTATAGTTTATACTTACTACTTTATCACGTCTCCCTTTAGAGTCACTGTATCAAGTAAACTGTGTTCACTGTAGTATTTTGTTGCAACATCAAAACTAAGACACTCAACTGGAAATTGATGAGCAAGTTTGGTGAGCATGTCGACTGGGATGTGTTGCAATAAAAAACTAGTTCATGAGAATCAAAATACCGCCACACGTATCGTGTGGTTCCTATGATCTTGTCGTTTATAGGTAATGGTAACTAACCTAAAATTAGATTTAGTGGATGCAAACACGATTTTGTTTCCCTTAATATTTTTGGGGATCAAGTTGTCTATATCTATTTAGAACTTAATCCTTGATCGATTGATTTATAACTGTGTTTAAGTGGCCTTAACAAATGTTACCTTTTGTGAATCCATCAATTTTTATTATTATGTTTTCTACTGTTTCATATCGATTAAAACTCCCCCAAAAGATACCGAGGACTTAACTCTTATGTCGCACACGTCAACAGTGTGTAAGGGTGTTCATTAGTCCTTTTTGAAATGTGTGAATTCCATGGCTGTCATCTAATCTGACAAGTGTGTGTGTGTGTGTTGAATTAAAGGAGACCTTCGACAAAAGGATGTAGATTACCAATCCGGAACCCGAGTTAACTAACAGTATATAGAACATTACTCTACTAAAAGTGTTAGTGCTTGAATGCTCTTCTGCCAAGTCTTCTCGTGATGGAGCGTTTAATTTGACAGTCTAAAAATCATTGGTTGCACCAACATTTATACTGATTAATCTAATGTTTTTCATCAATCAAAACTGTTGATGAAGAAAATGAAAGCGCTCAAGGCACGCCACTTGTTCGCTATTGCATTTAAGTAGCCACAACGCATTATTCAAAATTAAATTATTTCTTTCTAAATTGCAAGTTTAAATCACTCATAACTCGTTAACATTTATAGAGAGTGTGTAGTAACTCAAATGTCGAGATTGTGAATATGTATTTTATAACTAAGTCAAAATTACACCTACAGGCCTCTATTGAGACTTGCTTAAAGTGTAGCAAATATGATGATATGTGTAGGATAAGAACCATTTAATATCAAGTAAAGCAATTGCAATCACGATAAATTGAATATGTCGTCGAATATCGGATTCCTATTAAACTTCTAATGCAATGTCATGATATAAATTCGCTTTACAAAACATTTGTGCATGAATATCACCTAACCATGCTAGAAGACACAAAAGATACTTTATGAAACGATCTTAAAAAAATGCGCGAAAAAGATTGAACTAACGAATTAAGTAGTAATGCAGACATTTTTGTTTGACCGCACTTTTCTGTCAATGCGATCTTACCCTAGGAGCGTATTTTGTTGTTCACCAGACTCTGACCGAATCTGTATTATTGAACACTATAATGCGTTTGATAATTTGTTTTTTTAACTATAGTAAAAAGTGGGTTGCAGCGGTACAACACTTTATCCAGTGTCTGGATAAAGAGTTTATCCAGTATCCTGGTCGTTATCTACAGTATATTTATTGTTAAACTGATGTTCAATGTTATATTCATTTACAAGTGTTAATACGAAAAGACAGTTATATGCACTTTACTATTCGATTGTGAGCACCATAGCAATTACTGATCAGTCATAGAATTAGGTCAATGCCGAATACATATGTACCCCAGCTTCTACCTAGGGCTGTTAACCGTAATAATATTTGGTTTGCTTTTTCAAACATTGTAGGCATATCAACAGAGCAACTAAGACAAATGCTCAACACCACATTCCGTTAAGAGATCAATGAATATGTTGCTTCCCAGTTAGATTTCTCATAGATATCAGATTTCGTACCCGATTCACAGGCCAGAAATAAGTCAAGCCTGATGACCACTATACGCGATATTGGACTCTCAACATTTAACTGTACCTGTATATAATCCTCGTACATCTAATATGAAACGATCAGATAGATTATTGCAATCAAGTCAGAGATGTAATGTATATAAATGGACTAAACGAAATGTATAGATTATGATTGTCAGTTTATATTGCTATGCCTGAATGTATGAAACATTACATTTCTTCTCGACTTGCTTCGTCATCTATGTTTATAACATTCTAATACATCGCATAATAAAAGGTTCTATTATGAAACCAATCTAACACCTTAAAATGTTTCAAATAGAACTATAGAAAAGCGTTCAATGGGAAATAATAGTGCGATATTTTCGGGAAGCACATTAATGCAGATAATTATTTCGCTTAGTAGTGTTGACCATTTATATATCTATATATAAAAATCTCATTTAATTTGTATTAAAGATAATAACAGACATATGTAAACTCATAAATAATATTAAAAATGTTACATATTGAATGTTTAAAAAAGGTGAATATATTAAAATGATCGCCATTGGGTATAAAATAAACATGCAAGCAAGCAAACACATACAAAACATACATTTGGTTGTTTTAATTATATTTCCAAGCTATTTACAACAGTCGTTTTCGAAACAATGTTCAGTAGTGATTCACAAAAGCTGGCATTAATGTAATTTCGTATTGTATTATCTTTAAACGAAATATAAGCAATATTAACTATAAATTAGGAGCAATCATGTAAATAAAAATAGCTATGATTTATTTACTCACATGTTTACAAAAAGAATTCGAATGTCATCTATTCCATTGTATACGCATTAATGTGGGAAATTAATTGTTAATGAATTGCGGACTATTCAGTTTGTTGTTATTTTTTTAGAATTGTGTCCAAATGCTCTGTTTGTAAGAACATCCAAAGAAATATTCAGACTTTAGGAATAAATCTCATGGATAGCTCATTGTACAACAATTATGTTCTCATAACATTATATCTTAAAGATCATATTATACATCTAAAATAATATGTACAATCGGAGAAATACTAAAGTTTATTAAAATGCATTTATAACGTTCGTATCACAACGTTTTAATTATCATTAAACAATTATGTATATCCATAAAAAGTATAAACACTTTTTAATTGAAAGTGACACGTTAAATAGTAATAGTAATAGTAATTAAAAATAGTAAAATACCGTTTTATTTCTTCGCTTGATAACAACAAACGTTACCATGAACTCACGTTCACATTCCGAAGTAATGAAATTTCCAAAATAACCGTGACTATATTTACCCTCGCAAAACAGATGTACCGTTTTCAAGAGCCTTTTCGTTCCAATTGAACATTTCTTGTTTTGATATGTTTGAACCTTAATATGAACCAATGAAGCGGTGAACGCTTTCAAAGTAAAACGATGTATGTGCGGGTGATTCGTAGAACTGTTTTCATTGTGTAAGGTTTTGAAGTTAATATTTTATAAACCTGATTATTCCGCCCAGCATTTCGTCAAACGATATTCCCGGAAAGAGTTTTGCCATGATAATATAGGCACATTTTCGATGAAAAATATCGGCTGTTATTGGGTTTCATAAATTGTTTTTTTGTAAATTCTCATGTTCTGATCAATTAAATCGATAAAAGTGTGCCATCAATCGATTAAATAACTGATATAAGCTATCTTATTCTACCGTTTACGTCTCGTTTGCGAAAATCCGATTGAATATTATTGTCGTGCATGTGTATATAATTTAATTGTTTAATCTACCTCAGATTTTCATTGAACGTTTTTATGAAAGCCGATAAGTGAAGCGTGTAGGTAATTAAAAAACCAATACAGTTAGTAATACCTTTCTGTGTACATATGAGATTTCTAAAAAATCGTACGGATCGCTGTACTTTTATAGCCGCTCGGTTACAATATAAAATACAGTTTTCAACGTATTGGAAACTTTCTGGAAATCATAAAATCAAACAAATAATACCAACACGGGCATTGTAGCGCTATTTAAACACATACGCATCGATAACATCTACAAGGGGCAGGCTGACCTGTTCACTGTATGGTCAATATTCGCGTTAAGGGTCATTCTTTATATCCATTTAGACATAGTGCTTTGGTCGAGTGAATAAGGCATGAGCGTTTTCAACGAGATGATCCGTTAAGACACCAAATGTCATTCTTCAAGTTTTTAAGCCCAAACTCTTCGGTCTGATTTTATGTTTGCATTAACATGTCACCGTACTTTTTCATCACTTATTTTGCCTTCAGGCTTTCTTGATAAATGTCCAAGGTGCAGAAAGTGGAACTGTAAAACTGGATCGGCAACCAAGACAGGCTGCACTGACGTTGTCCACGATAAAGTACAACGGGCGTGGTCACTGGTCAGTCGAAACACACTCACCTTGTCATATCCCAGTGACCACTTGCACTTTGCAAACGGGGACCTAGATTAACTCTGTCCTTCTTCCTTGGAAACTGACTAAAATGTGCTTTCAATTTTTATACAAAAGTTACAAATGAATTATTTTGAATAGATATATTTTAACGGATAACAGATGCTATTTTAAACCATCTATTGATTTGGCTGATTTCTGTCATATCATTCTGGAGTGTTGTCGGGTTTGAGTGTCGCCTACAGGAAAACAAATGTCAAATATAGCCGAGAGTAAGACGAAAAGGGGCGGTGAAGGTAATACTTGTCGTATCGGCGCCATTTTGTCGTTCCGGTGGTTATGTTAGTCCTTTGTTTTTGCATGTTTGTGGGTATGAAGGCAATCAGTACAAGAACATGCAGGTGCGACATATATAACCAACATAACGAAAACAATTGCGAATAATGTCATAAGTTTGTCGTCGTTCCGTGGTTCTGGCAACTATATTTGAAGATATTTCCTTAAAACACACGAACATGCAAGACCGATATGGCAGACATAGGCCGAATCATTTTGATTGTATTGCCGAAAAATTTTAACAAGGTTGACATTAATGTAAGCGTTTAGATCAACAATATCTCAACACAATTTGTAAACTTTTAGTGATATGACATTGGGGAAAGTTTAATATGGCCATTCAGCAGTAGGCTAAAAGTATGAATTGCAGTTATGTGAACACGCTAGTAAGACCTATAAAAGCTGACAGATGATAGTGAAACACATGTGTGCATATTCTATAGTATTATTAACAATCTGCTAACAGAACAAGCAAACACTTATAGAACACATGAATATGAAGTCATGGTTCGAGTTATAAAGCTAATTGCAGTTTGGTATATTGTGCTGACATTTTCATATTTTTCGACGAAGGTTCATTGTTGTGTGTAGCGACGTCATTATACAATATTTTCAAATAATTGCGTTTTTGTAAAGCCGCTGCCATCGCCATGACTGCAAATCTTGAAAAGGTAAAAGGAAAATCACAAACATGAAAGGTGGCATAGTATTAAAGGAGAACAGTTTTACATTCGTCCTTGAGAACTAATGTTTCATTCAAATAAAATGGCTTGCGAAATGTAGAAGCAGTTTGCTGTGCAAATCTTGAACACTTTATGATAGTGCCATGCCCAAGTCTAAGTTCAACCGCATAACGTAGAAACATGTGGGTCCAGATAATATGTCTGTTTAATCGCTTTAGAAAAGTGCTATTCATGTACTTTGCTCCAGTACACTTTATGGTGATGTCGTATTTATTTGAAGTTTGAAATGTGTCTCTCGAAATATATATAGTAATAGTCAACAAACTTAGATCATATTATGCGGACCGACACACTTCTTACACAGTGACTCTCAAAAATTTTAATCTTACGGGGTATATTAATTATGTATTGCAACCATATTAATACACCGGACAGACAGTTTTAATACATTGCTAACAAACGCATGTCTAAGTCAATCAATTATCGTTCAAAATGTTGTCACAAATATTGACCAAACATGTCAAAGAATATTAATGGCAGATTAAACATGAAGATAATTTACACTTGCTTAACACAATCGATATTATGTTTTGTATTTTCCCACATTCAGACATTAGGATTCGCCCTTTCCCGTCCATCCGTCATATGTTTATTGCGCGGGTTAACTTAAAAGTTAATACTTCTAACTTGATGAAAAAATAAATTAATATAAATCATTCTGTGAGCACGTGCAAATCAATAATTTGCTCTTCTGTTCAAAAGCGAATGTATGGCATTTTTAGCAAAAATATAGTTTAACTAGTATCGCGTGTAACTCAACAGTTTTGGGGTAGAGTGATACAACTTTACAAACCATATTATGCGGCATAGGGCAATTTCATATTTGATGAAACTTCACAAACACATGAAACAGCAAGAAAAATTGCACAACTTGATATTTTGGTTTGTATTTTTTCAACACATTTTACAGTTATGACCCCTTTTTAGTAAAAGTATACTTTTTACATTTTGTCGTCTGTCACCTTGACAGTATAGCTGCTAAGATTATAAAACTTTACAAACAAGCATTTAACACCTTGGTTATTGGGTCATTTTCTTCAACATTAATAGAGTATTTAGACAAAATTGAAAGTGGGGCATATGTGCCCTACAGACACAGCCCTAGTTCATAAATGTGAACGATACACGCGTTGCTGCAGAGCTCTTAAGCACTCGTTGGATTATTTTCATAACATGTTCTTATGGAACATGTTATATGGTATTATTTAAGTATCATCTGTAAATTAGAATGGCTAAATATTTAGTTATGTTTTGTTATGTCAATTCTAAACAACAGATGAAATCAGAAACCACATTAAAGCATATAAGGGTACATGTAAAGGTTGGAAAAAAGTATGGAATGTTTGGTATGTAAAAGCGATACAGATATGAAGTTTTTAAATACGCAATAAATATTTTGCCTGAACATAGTGAACTAGAGAGATGACATGAACAACTGATATAATAGATTTGGTATGATACAATTTTACAAATTTGCATTTTAAATATTGTTCGTCATATGAAATTTTCTTCACTTGTAATATAATGTAATCATGTTTTGCGAAGGGTATATATATACAAGATTGATGATGATGCTCATTAATATTAAATGAATAGTCAATCAATGGTAATTAAAAAATCTGACTGTTGAATTTAAATTAGTTGTATTTAAGAGCCCAGTTTAAGTATTATTAATAATTAAGTGGGTGCGGATAAATTATTGTGCTATACTTTTGTGCTCCGTATTTGATAAAAGAAAATGGTTTAACGGTAACATATACGAAAACCGTCAGTTTAAAAATAAACAATATATTTATAGATATTTACTTTGATGTCAAGCCAACTTTGGTGTCTATAGCTGATTGTTTATAATTTTAAAAAACAGAGTCTGACGATAGTGATTGATGATAAATGATGATAACTATGTGATCAATACAAATTAATTTATTGTGGCTGATGCTGCTGATGTTGCTGCTACTGATGATAATAATGTGCTGCTGCTGATGATTTTAAGGAAAACAAGAAGGGAAACCATGATGCAGCAACATACTTGGATGTTATAACAGCTAACACCAAACTTCGATAGCTTTTTAATGTTAAATATGTTCAAAAAGTTCGAATGGCACTTAGGTTCGTAACCATAGTTCAATACCATTGTATGTCAAAGACGCACCTAAGTGTTGAACACCAAATTTGGAATCACACCAAATTGCGATACAACAAAGCACCCATGGTTGAGTTGTCGCATACAAATTTAAAACTGCAGTTTATATGATGTGTTTTGGTATCAAACTGAATGTATATTTGTAAGCAATAACCCAACGACCCCCGTTTTTGCACTTCATTTTCAAAGTGATTTCGAGTCTTTTGGGTTGCTTTTCACGCTGAAAATGGCAGCCTCCATGCCAGGTAAACGTCGTCGTGTAATTTTTTTAAAGTAAATTATTAATTAACAACTTATATACTTTTTAATGCTGTTTTTTGTTTTGCAAAATGTAATGACCTTGTCTTCATAACCATGTATGTTGATATGGTGAACGTTTTCATCAAAGAATGCAAACTTTAGTTACAACAGGGAAGGATTTCATTCGCGCACGCGTTACCTTAAGATGTTTTACTAATTTAAAGTTTGGCAGCCATCTTGTGCAGTAAAGCAGAATGCACACCTGTGAATTATCATGAATATTGGCAAAGAACTTTAGATAATTTGTTAGATTTACACAGCGTTAACGCAAAATGTATTTTTTCGCTAGTGGCCGTTGTTTGCAAAAGAACAAACTTTGTCAAATGACCATATATATATATATATATATATATATATATATATATATATATATATATATATATATATATATATTTATATATATATATATATATATATATATATTTATTTATTTATTTATTTATTTATATAGGTTAAGAATAATGTTGTTCATAATATATTTCTTATGTTTATATCGCGGCTATATTGTGAAATAAAGAGGAACCATATGCATATGATTGATAGAGGACCTTCCAATGAAAATGTGTTAATTTTTCATGAAGATTTGCATAGATTTTAAGAAAATTTGTAAATATATAGAAAAACTCGAGGACATTTTTTGCAATAGAGCGGAACCTTTGCATTTATTTTGGCAGACATTCTTCTTATTAACGTGTGGTGTGTGTGGAAATATATGACCTCCTTATTATGCACGTATTCGGCTGAGGACCCTCCAAGAAACATGCGAGGTCATTTTCATGAAGATCTGTCGACAACTTTGAACATATTACAATGATTCAAAACTTAAAACGAAAATGTTGACGAAGGTGTTACGCACGCCATCCAAAACTTTGTTAATCTATAGAACCGATACATTTATTTAGTTAAACATCATTCTTTAAATTAGTAATAATATCGTTTATACATGTGTATGCACATACATCATATAACGTAAACAATCTACATACTTTTTGGACGCGGATGTAGCCGTACTGAAATAAGAAATTCGGTAGAAAAATCAAGGGTGCCCACGTTTGCCAGAAACGCCATACTGAATTTGAGAATCTTACATGTGAGCATATAGATGAGTTCAAATGTTCAAAAATAGATAAAATTAAGGAAAAAAGTTGAATAAACTCATACATACATCCCATCACGTGTGTGACATGGAACCTGCTCAGTGCAGTAAGACTGTAAGGTATATTGACAACATTGATTTATTATTTCTAAAAAAAACAACATACATTGACAACATTTTTAACTTCCAAACTTAACCTGTTTATACCAAAGGCAACACAAAAAGGCAAACGTTTGCAAATGCATTTCAGAGGTTTTACTTGGTCAAATTAAGTTGTCGCCACTTAATTTCTTAACTTGTAATAAGTTGGAGTCAATGATTCATGGTTTGCCAATATTTATAATACTAACACTAATTTATATTAACACATTTCCTCAAAATAAACACAATTATGAAGTAGTGTAAACCTAATTCTGGTAATAAGAATGTAACATTATAAAGTTTTAATTAGAGGAGATTTTTATTTTGCAACACTAAATTTAAACTCATTAACTGATGTCAAAATTGTTGACATTTGGGTCGCGAAAATATATGACAATATTGAAATAACAATTTACTTGCAGACTGCTTAATCCTCCTTCCGAACAAGATCTGTATGTGTTTCAATAACAATTGTCTGTATCATTTATGTTAAAATTCACTATGATTGAGGACAGACAGTGTTTTAAAGTTCAGAAATCATATCTAGATGCAGATGTTTGTTTTGATTTTATTTTACTTGCGGGGCCTACTGAGTACTGTACATTTAGTATTTAATAGCGATATTTATCGAATATTCGTAGTTTTCCGCACATACTCGGAAAACGCTTGGAGTGACGGATATAAACGAAATAAAGCGATATGGCACAAAGTTCATTAGAGGGCTAATACCTTAACTAAATTAAATTAATATGATTTCTTTATAAACAGCTTAACTAACCAGGAATAAAAGCACCAACAGCTCTTCATATCTCTCTGCCTGTCTGAACAACGGAAAACGATGAATGTCCACACTGTCGATCTCAAGAACTTGGGATTTGCCCACTGTATCATACATTGACACATTTTTAGTTTAGCTTTATTGCATCAATGGCTTATTTAGAAACACTAACGTCTATGTCATGGGTAAATAAATTAGAGACAGAATTGTTAACAAATTTCATATCAATCGAGAAGGGCCTTAATTCTTCTGTTTATGTGCCCAATTAATTTATGTTTAAACTGTGGCCAACCAATTAGTCCACCAAACATTTTTACCAAAACTAGTGATGATCTGATGGAAACTTTTAAATGCGGAACGAAAATACATCAAGCAATAAAAACTCACACATCGATCAAGGGGCAATTTTATTGATTATCAAACTTCACCTACTTTACTTTGATTTTCGAAATTGACTTACTTGAAATTGACTATCAAACTTGGCCAACTTGACCCATTTATTGAACTTGCAAAAATGATTATCAACCTTTGGTGAAAATCTGGTTTTGTTTTCAAAACCAATTCTTAGACTTAAGTCTTTAATTAAAGAATATTCTTCAAACTCGTAGGTTTTATAACTACTTAAAAGTTAAATCTAGCATGGACAGTAACACCCGTAATTACAACACTCTTTAGGTCAAAATATACTAAATAGTTTCCTTATATGTTTCAATGTAAAAGCGACAACTTTGACCGAAAATAAATACAACATTTTGCACATAGAGACCCCCATAACCATACCTTTTCTTAACGGGCATTCCTAGCGGAATCCATTTAAGCAATAAAAAAGATATGTAATGTTCAAACCAAAAAAGAATTCGACTCAAATCAAAATCGACTGTTTTTGCACCTTCTTTTTTTCTGCCGTTTTATAGTGGATTGTAACCTTTTTCAGTGCCAATTATTACTTTAATCTCTAACTTTATCCTATTTCAGGGATTTAGTAGTGAACACCTATGCTTACCCTAGCAATATCTCCAGACGATAAAACCATAACAACAGAGTACAGCCCTTAATGACTCGATTATTTATTATATTGTAACCTTTATTTAGAACATTCTGTTAATGACAGAAATACCATAATTAGTCTGTATAAATTCAAACTCTGAATAGTGATTTCTTTGGTATAAGTCTTTTCTTTATTCTGAAGTCTAAGAATTTGGTTTGTAAATACGGGCCAAGATGAAACACGGGAAACTTAGAGATCAGAAACAGCCCAACGAGCCAATGTTATAGTAATATCTCTGCATCTCCCAGGGTGATATTGTATAATCATTCTTGAACCAGACGATCTTTCCACATGCAGTTCATTAATGATACATTTTAAGAAATCAACCAAACTGTTAACATTTTATGTAGAAACTGCAAGCGAAAATGGCGTTGTTAAATATTATAACAGGAAATTAACCTACCCTTGAAGCTTTATAGCTGTTTCCCCTAATTTTCATACCATTCATGTAAAGATACAATGTAGTTGAACGACCTTGAACTGAACAACATGACTCTCTTGTGATCTTGAACCTGGATCAAGAAGTTGATTATTGCCTGAAGCAATACAAAATACATGTAAACATGCATATGCATAAATAATCAATGACTCTTTGAAGGGATCTTTTCACGCTTTGACAAAATTGACAAAATTGAAAAAAGTTGTTTCAGATTCGCAAATTTTCGTTTAAGTTATAATATTTGTGAGGAAACAGTAATACTGAACATTTACCATGGTCTAATATAGCCATTATATGCATCTTTTGACGATTTTAAAACCTAAAAATTATAAAGCGTTGCAACGCGAAACGATTGAATAATTTGGAGAGTTCTGTTTTTGTCGTTAAATTTTGTGAAACAACGAAGATTGCTTATATAAGGTATAAAATACGTCAAGTATTTATACACGGCGGAATAGCTCAGTAGGCTAAAGCGTTTTTACTTCAGGACTCTGGCAGGACTCCAGGGGTCACTGGTTCGAACCCTGCTCCGGGCAATGTTCTTTTCCTTTTTTAAATTTTATTCTTGATTTTTTACTGAAGCTTTTACGATCCAATGTTTACATTTATCAATATAAAGCATTTAATGAATAAGTTAAACAATGCCAAAATCTGTGAAAAGGCCCCTTTAAGTAAAAACATTATTAAATGAACATACCAAATACAAGCGTTATTTAAATAACATACTATATTATAGAAATACAAGCCATTAACAAAATGGCAGCCTTCTATATCGCTCTAACCAATCCGAGTGAGAAGACATTGATACTTTCCTGATAATGAAGGACATAATGACATTACATTTGTTCAGCACAACATAATAGTGATTAATACCGGGGGAAGTGAGATTTGCTTACATATGAACAGTGTTTCAGTTCAAATTGCTAACACATCAATCACGAGAGTGTTTTTGCAGAACCACGTATGGAACATTAATAAGGAATAGGTCATCTGCAGTCTGCAAATAAACACACATACAGACTTTAAGAAAGGCACAAATATCAAGTAAGTATTCTGTATAAATAATTAAACATATAATAACGTCTTTAGAGAAAACAAAACTATTAAGACCTTTAATGATTTTCTTAACGTATATTCCAAAGGTCTTACAGACTGAACTGTCTAGTATTAACAAGGCGTGACACAGGATAAAATATAGCCACTTGCATATGTTAGTCAGGGTAGAACTCAATTATAACTGAACATCAAACTTCACAAAATATAATAATAAACCATTAAAGGGAGGATATGATAATTCATGAACTTTGACATTGGACTGTGAACTTGAACTTTCACTGAGGAGCAATACGAATTGTATTTGACACATCATCTGGTCATGGGGAATAATACTCAAACATAATATTAACATCCTCCGATGCACAAACAAAAGATGTTAGGAGAGTATGTAATGTCACATGCTTGTCCTTTGATCACCTGATCAATTGCGGTAATTCTTCGCTGTAGACAAACAAGCACAATAATTTAAATGATCCTTAACATTCTCTTTTTATTTTTCTGAAACAAATTTTATACACAATAATGTATCCACAGCTGGAGACCAGGAAATTCAATTTTTACATCATTATCTGTCCGTAGGTGGTGACCAGGGGAGCAAATGCTTACATCATAGTTAGTCCACAGTTGAAGACCAGGTTAGATAATGCTTACATCCTAATGTGTATACAGCTCGAGACCAGGTGGGGGGGAACTTACATTTTAAGTTCGCAGATACCCCCGGAGGGAGCCTTGCCAGTATCGATTGGTCCAATTTGAATGCGAAGTCTAGAAGTACTTCAATGTCGAATTCAAAATGAGGTAAGGTGAGGTGGTTGTGATGATAGTGTTCGAAGACATCATCCATGAACATATCAAAGCTTTGCAGAACTCTTCAGCACAACAGTAGTCATCGAATCATTTGCAAATAACCAAATACAGTTTTTCTCCAGACGGATATTTAGGAAGTGTTCTGTAGAGGAGAAAGATTTTAACGCATGAGCTTTTTGCTGAACTGAACAAACTTTGAAATCAAATTATCTTTCTCATGTTTCCCAGAGCACTGACAAAACCAAGCCCTAACTGTCTTTTATTAAAAGTAAACATTCCTTTAAGTAGTAACATTGAACCATGTAATTCACGAACTGTTGGTATGCAACCGTAAATGCCGCATCCGTTTCATAAACAGATGTCCAAAAGTATGCTATTAAATAATATTTGATGGAATTATTAGTTTTCCAACAAAATAATACAACTTCACGATAATCACCAGGCCAACACAAGAATATAAATGTTTTAAAATGTAGTATCATTTATCGGGTGGTTATAGAAAAGTATTGGAGATTATAACCGATTTACAGGTATCGGGTGGTCATTAAAGGTAATGGGGATAATAACCAGTTAACAGGTATCGGGTACTCTTTGCAAGATATTAGGAGTAATAACCAGTTAACAGGCTCCAAGCGGTCGACGCAAAAATCGAAGGTTTTAACCAGTTAATAGGTATTGGGTGGTCAAAGAAAACTATTGAGGGTTTTAACCGTTATACCAGGCATCGGGCGGTCAATGGTAGTGATTATGGTTTAAACCGATTAATAGGTATCTGGTGGTCAATCCAATGTATTGATGGTTTCAACTGGATGACAGTTTTTCCGAATCTCGTACTTATCTCATTATAAATTAACACAATACATATACATGTACAGACTTATCAATATTCTCATCGATTTATTTCATTGTGATAGAAATTAAATAGTTATCAATGAGACTATTTAATGAACGTCTATTTCATAACTAAATGTTTGAAAGTTCACAAATACATTTGCGTGCATTTAATTGTATAGCTTTTTGAAAATATTATTTGGTGTTATGTACAAACCCTTAATATTGAACAGAACTCATATCAAACTGGTTGCAAAAATGTATATAATTTTAAAGCGTTTATTTGCACTCGAAAAGACACATCAGTCTACGGTACTATGTCGTGGTATACCATGACTCCATTAAAAGAGGTACACATGTATATCAATGTATTACATACCTTTACATTTTATTTAAGTAAAACAAAAATAACAACAACAAGTATTCATTAAAGAGCCCTGACCGGGGATTTAAATTCAAAGCGATTTGCTAAAGCTCAAAGCCAATAATTGTTAATATGGTTCCCAGCAAAGGGTCGTAAGCAGTACGATCAATTTTTTTTTTTTTATTTTTGAATATAAGCTAGTAACCGCCCTTTCTTAGATGGTAATAGTTTTAACCTATTACATTGCTGATATAACTCGCAGACGATATAGCTAGCTCTGCAGAAACTGCTATCAAACTACAACAACTAAATCCTATCTTAGGTAAATTTATGTTTACTCGTGGTGTCGTGGTGTAATGGTAGCAAGTAGTTAAATAAGAATTGTATGTTTAAACCTATATAGTTTATTGCATTGAGAAACGGCAAACTTTTACGAAATACGGACAGTGCCATATGTTGCCTGTCGTCATTTGAGGTCAACACACGGCAATTAACGCAACGCATGAAACGGCATTCGACAACGTACATCCATAATCTGTAGTAACGGCAACAACGTGTAAAGTCGCATCGACTCTAAGAGTCGCACCTGACGTTAAATTTTGCAAGCTCACGCGTAATGTCGCAATCAAAGCTAAATTTCGAAAAACCTCCTGACGCTCCATGTCGCAGCTGTACCTCTAAATGTTGCAAAAAATATGCTGTCGCTTTATGTTAAAAAACACGGTATTTTTTGTATTATTGAAGTTGAGATAACTCGACCAGGCGGTTATTTAAACAAAAACACATACATAATATATATCCAGGGAAAAATGTTCTTTGATTACATTCACTCTGCTAGCGATTTCTCAAATTATCCTTATCCAAAAACTTGAGCTCCTAAATAGTTCCCCGAATATGAATCACTCCGAACGTGAATAATCCCGAACATGGATCACCCCAAACATGAATCTACCCGAACATGGATCACCTCGAACATGGATCTGCCCCGAACATAAATCACCCCGAACATGGATCACCCCGAACATGAATCACTCCGAACATGGATCATCCCGAACATAAATCACCCCGAACATGGATCACGAACAATGTTTTCTTGGTCACTCGAGTTGGAGCATTATTGTCATTATTATTATCATATTATGCGATAACTGTGGACTTCACAGGTTAATCTTGGACGATCCGTTGTTTGCACCTGAACGTGTTCGCTGTTTCTGGATACAATCGTACATACATGTATACATGCATCTTTGTCTTATGTGTAGCTATTTTAGTTTTAGATCCTTTAACTTAAGTAATACCCAGTTTTGATGTGTGGTTATATTTTGTTTTAATTTTATGCAAACATTTTTTTTTCTGATTCGTGGTATTTGATTTCATTTTGGCAATTATTGTTAAGGCGTCTGTAGGTAAAACTATTCGGGATAGCCCAGTCGATGGGTAATTTTCTTAAGATAAGATAGTCCGATATTCCAAGCCTACTAGTGTGTTTACAGCCGTTATGTGTGGAAAATATAAGACCTCCGATAGAGAAGTTATGTGAACAACGACTATTATATTGAAAGTTTCTCTGCAATCATTACATAATACAACAGCAATCATTACATATTTAAACACATATTAACTGCGTGTGAAAACTGAGCAGTAACAGTTTCTATATATAGTGCGACCTTTTCATTGAATCTCTTTGCCATTCCTTTTTAATAACTATACGTGCAACAGAACCTATTGTTCGATGCTAATTTGCATACAGAAATTATGCTTTGAAAACGGATAGTTCTCTTATACATCAGAACACACATTTTAAAGTGCTCCAACCAATCAGATAGCTTGTTTACAAGTACAATCATAACATTTGCATAATAGAGTGAGAAATGTTAATCAAAGAGGAAATTAACGTTTGCATTGTATATAGCATTCGTGTTTATAATGATTGAGTAATATTATATAGCTACAATATAGTTTTAACATTTGGATTATTAACAAAGCACCGTACCTACACTAAAAAAGCCAATAGTATGCCAAATCACCTTAAAAGCAGGATTTAAAAGACAATGCAAAGCAGAGTTTTTGGGGCGATTGCCTTCTGCAATTCGCACCATTGGTAACATAATCTACGTATACCGAAGAATCAGTTTCAGAATAAAGTCCGTTATTCCCATTAACCTAACTTTGCATCCAGATTCTGCATTCGCAAACAAAATAGCTCCGATCGCTTGGTATTAGTATTAATGCACACAAACATTATCACGTGACCAATTGAACATGTGTCATGGGGACAAAGTACTCGTCGCTGTATACACCTTCCATGAGGACTGTGTGTAACTCGGGTGCTAATGCCATTGTGAAAAGACGTTGCCATGAATAGACTAGCCTGTGTCAGACACGTTGGACTAGCCTGTGTCAGACAAGTTAGACTAGCTTGTGTCAAACAAGTTAGACTAGCCTGTGTCAGACAAGTTGGACTAGCCTGTGTAAGCTTGAGTCAGACAAATTAGAATAGCCTGCGTCAGACAAGGTAGATTAGCCTGTGTCAGACAAGTTAGACTAGCCTGTGTCAGACAAGTTGGACTAGCCTGTGTCAGACAAGTTTACTAGTCTGTGTCAGACAAGTTAGACTATCCTGTGTCAGACACGTTGGACTAGCCTTTGTCGGACAAGTTGGACTAGCCTATGTCAGACAAGTTATACTAGCCTTCGTCAGATAAGTTAGACTAGCCTGTGTCAGACAAGATAGACTAGCCTGTGTCAGACAAGTTTGACTAGCCTGTGTCAGACAGTAAGACTAGCCTGTACCAGACAAGTAAGACAAGCCTGTGTCAGACACGTTAGACTAGCCTGTGTCAGACAAATTAGATTAGCCTGTAACAGACAAGTTAGACTAGCCTGTGTCAGAAAAGTTAGACTAGCCTGTATCAGACAAGTTAAACTAGCCTGTGTCAGACAAGAAGAACTAGCCTGTGTCAGACAAGTTGGACTAGCCTGTGTCAGACAAGAAGGACTAGCCTGTATCAGACAAGTTAACTAGCCTGTGTCAGACAAGAAGGACTAGCCTGTGTCAGACAAGTTGGACTAGCCTGTGTCAGACAAGTTGGACTAGCCTGTCAGACAAGTTGGACTCGCCTGTGTCAGACAAGTTAGACTTGCCTGAGTCAGACAAGTTAGACTAGCCTGTGTCCGACAAGTTATTCTAGCCTGTGTCTGTCAAGTTGGACTAGCCTATGTCAGACAGGTTAGACTAGCCTGTGTCAGACACGTGAAACCAGCCGGTGTCAGACAAGTTGGACTAGCCTGTGTCAGTCAAGTTTAACTAGCCTGTGTCGGACAATTAAGACTAGCCTGTGTCAGAAAAGTTGGACTAGCCTGTGTCAGACAATTTGGATTAGCCTGTGTCAGACAAGTTGGACTAGCCTGTGGCAGAAAAGTTGGCCTTGCCAGTGTCAGACACGTTGGACTAGCCTGTGTCAGACAAGTTATACTAGCCTTTGTCAGATAGGTTAGACTAGCCTGTGTCAGACAAGTTAGACTAGCCTGCGTCAGACAAGTTAGACTAGCCTGTGTCCGACAAGTTATTCTAGCCTGTGTCTGTCAAGTTGGACTAGCCTATGTCAGACAGGTTAAACTAGCCTGTGTCAGACACGTGAAACCAGCCGGTGTCAGACAAGTTGGACTAGCCTGTGTCAGTCAAGTTTAACTAGCCTGTGTCGGACAATTAAGACTAGCCTGTGTCAGAAAAGTTGGACTAGCCTGTGTCAGACAATTTGGATTAGCCTGTGTCAGACAAGTTGGACTAGCCTGTGGCAGAAAAGTTGGCCTTGCCAGTGTCAGACACGTTGGACTAGCCTGTGTCAGACAAGTTATACTAGCCTTTGTCAGATAGGTTAGACTAGCCTGTGTCAGACAAGTTAGACTAGCCTGCGTCAGACAAGTTAGACTAGCCTGTGTCAGACAAGTTAGACTAGCCTGTGCCAGACAAGTAAGACAAGCCTGTGTCAGACAAGATATACTAGCCTGTGTCAGGCAAATAAGACTAGCCTGTGTCAGACAAGTAGACTAGCCTGTGTCAGACAAGTAAGACTTGCCTGTGTCAGACATGTTGGACTAGCCTGTGTCAGACAAGCTGGACTATTCTGTATAAGACAAGTTGGACTCGCCTGTGTCAGACAAGTTAGACTAGCTTGTTTCAGACAAGTTAGACTAGCCTGTGTCAGACAAGTTAGACTAGCCTTTGTCAGACAAGTAAGACTAGCCTGTGTAAGATAAGTTAGACTTGCCTGTATAAAACAAGTTAGACAAGCCTGTGTCAGACAAGTTAGACTTGCCTGTGTCCGACAAGTTTGTCTAGCCTTTGTCAGACAAGTAAGACTAGCCTATGTCAGACAAGTTAGACTAGTCTGTGTCAGACAAGTTAGACAAGCCTGTGTCAGACACGTTAGACTAGCCTGTGTCAGACAAGTTAGACTAGCCTGTGTCAGACAAGTTGGACTAGCCTCTGTCAGACAAGTGAAACTATCCTGTGTCAGTCAAGTTGGCCTATCAAGTGTCAGACAAGTTTAACTAGCCTGTGTCAGACAAGTTAGACTAGCCTGTGTCAGACAAGTTGGACAAGCCTGTGTCAGATAATTTGGACAAGCCTGTGTCAGACAAGTTGGACTAGCCTGTGTCAGACAAGTTGGTATTGCCTGTGTCAGACAAGTTCGACTAGCCTGTGTCAGAGAAGTTAAACTAGTCTGTGTCAGACCAGTTAGACTAGCCTGTGTGATACAAGTTGGACGAGCCTGTGTCAGACAAGTTAGACAAGCCTGTGTCAGACAAGTTGGACTATCCTGTGTCAGACATGTTTAACTAGCCTGTGTCAGACAAGTTAGACTAGCCTGTGTCAGACAAGTTGGACTAGCCTGTGTCAGACAATTTGGACAAGCCTGTGTCAGACAAGTTTGACTAGCCTGTGTCAGACAAGTTGGTATTGCCTGTGTCAGACAAGTTGGACTAGCCTGTGTCAGAGAAGTTAAACTAGTCTGTGTCAGACCAGTTAGACTCGCCTGTGTAGGACAAGTTGGACGAGCCTGTGCCAGACAAGTTAGACAAGCCTGTGTCAGATAAGTTGGAATAGCCTGTGTCAGACATGTTGGACTAGCATGTGTCAGACAAGTTAGACTAGCCTGTGTCAGACAAGTCGGAAGAGCCTGTTTCAGACAAGTTGGAACAGCCTGTGTAAGACAAGTTGGAGATAGGATTTCCAAATCTCTCCTGATATTCTTTTCTTGTGTTTTAAAATTATAAACCTTAACCTTTAAGCTTGTTATGGTCTATATGTCACATTTGTTGAAAATGAAAAGAAATCAATGAATGTTTTTGTCTTGATGTCAAGAACAAAAGATAAGCTAATATAACATCTATGCGGCGTGAGGATACGCGACGGCCGCTGTCGCGACATTTCTAGTTATTTTCAGATTTGATCAATAATGTAACCCGCCACCCGGTTTCGCTGAAAAGGGTCAAGTTCCCCACGGGAATATCTTCCCCGTACCCCCAAATTCGTACCCAAAATTGTTCGTATCCATTTTTTTTTCGTACGCAATTTTTTTTCAAACCTAATTTTTTGTCGTATTCATTATTTTCTTTCGTACCCACATTTTTTTGCGTACCCAATTTTATTTTTCGTATCTAAATTTTTTTTCGTACCAAAATTTTTGTTTCGTACTCAATTATTGTTTTGCATAATTTTGTCGTTCCTAAAATGTTCTTACCCAATTTGTTTTCGTACCAATTGTGGTGATGAAGATAAACTTAAATCGATGCTTTTATATCAATCCTCTTCAAAAGCATCGTCACACCAGTACTGTCAGTACTTTGATTTGGGATCGGGTCCGTTTGGTTTGGGATCGGGTCCGTTTTACGGCCTTTTTTAAATAGCAGGAAAACCCCTCAAAGTCTTATCATTTTTATGACCTCAATTTGACGTTTTTTGGGTCGAATATTGGTCACGATCCACTGAAATAGTATACTTATCATGGTTATCAAAAATCCATCAAGTCGCCCCACCAGGACTTTAATTAAGTTTAGCACTGTTCTCGAGCAATGGTTTTTACTGAATAAAATGCAGTGTATAAAAATGATTTGCTCTCCTGCTGATGCAGCTGAAATGTCACTTTATGCGTTTTCATATGTAATGTTCATTTTATGAGTATGTCGTTCTTCTGCTGTGGTCGAGCAACTTCTTCTATGAATAAAAAATATTACGTTTCATCAACTTCTCTCGTTACCCATAGGATTCTGAAAAATGTTAACTATTGACCATAAATGACACTTCCGCATTAAGTTTCCCATCGAAGTCGCTTGATTTTTTTCAAACCGACTTTTTAAATTGCAAATAAAACCGTGATGGAAGCTGAACAACGCTTTGTTGAATAGACATAAGACTAAAGTTTGGTAAATCTCTTTAAAGGAAGCTTTATTGTAAATGTATTCTAATTAACGTATTTTCTGTATTACCTTTAAAGAAATTGATTTTATAATTAGTTGGTATTACACCTTGTGATGTGGCAAATTTTGGGCTACACAAAACACTGAAACAATTGACAGAACTTGTTTATATGTTTAAACAAGTGATGTGTTTGTGAAACACTATGTCCCCTTTTGAGCGATTTTGACCCATATATTTGACTTTGACCTTGAAGGATGACCTTGACCTTTCACCACTCAAAATGTACAGCTCCATGAGATACACATGCATGCCAAATATCAAGTTGCTATCTTCAATATTGCAAAAGTTATGGCCAATGTTAAAGTTTGTGCAAACTAACAAACAAACAAACTGACTAGGGGACATAAAAATAATATTGCTATTTTTTGTCTTCCATGACTGACAGTATGACAACACATTGGCACATGTCATGGGCATTTTTTAAGTCAAGGACAAACACCGGGTCATATAAGTGAACAAAGAGTTCATTATTGGCAATATATAGAGCTTCTGATTTGGCAAACGTGTTCATTTAATATGGACATCAAATGTGTTTTAATATGCCTTTGATTACATTGAAATTTGAATACGAATTTCGATCGCTTGCTTCAAATTTGAGTTTGCGAACCACTATATGGTGGTTATGATCATAGGCCTATATGTGTCGTGTTCTGAGAAAACTGGGGAAAATGCTTGTGCGTAAAGTGTCGTCCCAGATTAGCCTGTGCGGACTGCACAGGAAATGTCGCGACAGCGGCCGTCGCGTATCCTCACGCCGCATAGATGTTATATTAGCTTATCTTTTGTTCTTGACATCAAGACAAAACATGCATTGATTTCTTTTCATTTTCGACAAATGTGACATATAGACCATAACAAGCTTAAAGGTTAAGGTTTATAATTTTAAAACACAAGAAAAGAATATCAGGAAAGATTTGGAAATCTATCTCCAACTTGTCTTACACAGGCTGTTCCAACTTGTCTGAAACAGACTATTCCGACTTGTCTGACACAGGCTAGTCTAACTTGTCTGACACATGCTAGTCAAACATGTCTGACACAGGCTATTCCAACTTATCTGACACAGGCTTGTCTAACTTGTCTGGCACAGGCTCGTCCACTTACATGGTGGTTATGATCATAGGCCTATATGTGTCGTGTTCTGAGAAAACTCGGGAAAATGCTTGTGCGTAAAGTGTCGTCCCAGATTAGCCTGTGCAGTTCGCACAGGCTAATCCGGAACGACACTTTCCGCTTTTATTGTATTTATGCTAAGAAGAGACTTCATTTAAGCGAAAAATTCCATAAAAGTGGAAATTGTCGTCCCTGCTTAGCCTGTGCGAACTGCACAGGCTAATCTGGGATGACAATTTACGCACAAGCATTATGCCCAGTTTTCTCAGAACACGACACATATGATCTACAATATTAACGTTTGAAACCATTTCATAAAGCCGTGTATTTCTAAACAGCGAACAATTACATTGATTCAGCTCGTTGATTAAAACCCTGACTTAAATCAATTACTGTAATACTATCACGCTTGCAATAATTTATGACAAAACGATTGTATAATGCTTTCAGAACTTAATTGGCATTACGGTTTCTAACAGCTAAAAGCAAAACTAATAAAACATTAACATGGTCTTTTAACAATATTTGTATTCTCTATTGGGGCTTATCATATTGCTTTGGGGTTCATTTAAACGAATTCAGATGGGTTCGATGAATAATGTCTCTAAATGTTACCCTGTACATTCTAAAACGAGCCATGTTTTCCATCAAAAAACGATTGAGACAAATTTCAACTTATTATAAATCGATCATAAATGCTATAAAGCTCGATTATTTGAAGTACGCGTTTTATTTAGTACACTCGTTAATGGAACGATTTGTATGAAACTGATATTAAGTTTCAACCTTTTTATTTAAGCTCGAGTGTATCGAAAGCCTTATGCTTATTGAAACACTCCCGAGTCCGTTTCCTGGCTAGAACCAGGACTTGATGTCTTTTGGGGGAGATTAAACGAACGCCCCCCACTCCCACAGTTTGGATCGAATCCGTGACCCCACAGTCGCTAGGCGGACATCATATCCACTACTTCATGACGAACTGATATTCGTGGTGGATGCATTACAGTTTATCTAATCAAAATATCTTAACTAATTATACTTTAATATAATTTGTCAAATTTTATAAAAAAAAATCTCAATTAATGCAGTATGTAATTTTAACAGTTACTGCATGTTTTCTTGTATTAAATTCACAATCAGATAGAGGAACAACACTCGAATAATGGCCTTTCACATCGGTGGTCTGTACAATCTAACACGCGCAATTTAAGACCTTCTTTATTTGACCCCGCACATAAATGTGTGGTTCAACACCGGCACCCTGCTGTTCAGCGGACTCATTTCAGCTGAGATCAAAACGCAATCAATATATATGAATTGATATATTTGTTTGAGTGTCTATCTAATAGCTAGTACAGTATTCTCACCAGCTCAGGGTTTGTGTTCGCCTTTGAATGTCAATGGCATTGCTGCCTCGAAATTCAACCACGCTCGTTATTCGCAGTAAGTGTAAACATGCGATCTCAGATCTAGCCTGATATTCGCAACATATCGATATTATTATGCTCCCCCCAATTTTTTTTTGGGGGGGAGCATATCGTCGTCGCTTCGTCTGTCCGTCCGTCCGGGCGTGCGTCCGTCCGTGCACAATTTTTGTCCGGGCTATTTCTCAGCAATTAATGTCCGGAATTCAATTAATTTTTATGGGAAGCTTTACTACCAAGAGGAGATACTACCATTATAAGCCGGTTCTGGTCGGATGATTTTTCACAGGGTTATGGCCCTTTGAAATGTTCCATTAACTGTTTATATAGTGCAATTCTTGTCCGGGCTATTTCTCAGCAACTAATGACCGGAATTCAATGTAACTTTATGGGAAGCTTCACTACCAACAGGAGATGTGCATATTATCTGCGGGTTCTTGTCAGATGATTTTGCACAGAGTTATGACCCTTTGAAAATTTCCATTAACTGTACATAAAGTGCAATTCTTGTCCGGGCTATTTCTCAGCAACTGGGTGGGTGGTCGGTAGTCGAGTGGTAAAACACTGGTCTTACATTCCAGCGTGTGTGGGCTCAATCCCTGGCCGGGGCACTGGAAATTTCAGAAACGCTTAAAGTGTTTCCCGCCAAAATAGAGATGTACTGGTATGAAACCCAGGTAAACCACTAAAAATGTACAGCTCCATGAGATACACTTGCATGCCAAATATCAAGTTGTTATCTTCAGTATTGCAAAAGTTATGGCCAATGTAAAAGTTTGTGCAAACCATCAAACAAACAAACAGACCAAAAACAATATGTCCTCCATTATAGACTGGGGGACATAAAAATAATATTGCTATTTTTTATCTTCCATTAATGACAGTATGACAACACATTGGCGCATGCCATGGTCATTTTTTAAGTCAAGGACAAACACCGGGCCATATTAGTGAACTAAGAGTTTATTATTGGCAATATATACAGCTTCTGATTTGCTTGGCAAACGTGTTCAATTAATATGGACATCAAATGTGTTTTAATATGCCTTTGATTACATTGAAATTTGAATACAAATACTATTATTTTTATTTCGATCGCTTGCTTCAAATTTGTGTTTGCGAACCACTTACATGGTGGTTATGATCATAGGCCTATATGTGTCGTGTTCTGAGAAAACTGGGCAAAATGCTTGTGCGTAAAGTGTCGTCCCAGGCTAATTCGGGACGACACTTTCCGCTTTTATTGTATTTTTGCTAAGAAGAGACTTCATTTAAACGAAAAATTCCAAAAAAGCGGAAATTGTCGTCCCTGATTAGCCTGTGCGAACTGCACAGGCTAATCTGGGATGACAATTTACGCACAAGCATTATGCCCAGTTTTCTCAGAACACGACACATATGATTTACAATATTAACGTTTGAAACCATTTCATGAAGCCGTGTATTTCTAAACAGCGAACAATTACATTGATTCAGCTCGTTGATTAAAATCCTGACTTAAATCAATTACTGTAATACTATCACGCTAGCAATAATTTATGACAAAACAATTGTATAATGCTTTCAGAACTTAATTGGCATTACGGTTTCTAACAGCTAAAAGCAAAACTAATAAAACATTTACATCGTCTTTTAACAATATTGTATTCTCTTTTGGGGCTTATCATATTGCTTTGGGGTTCATTTGAACGAATTCAGATGGGTTCGATGAATAATGTATCTAAATGTTTCCCCTGTACATTCTAAAACGAGCCATGTTTTCCATCCAAAATCGATTGAAACATATTTCAATTTATTATAAATCCATCATAAATGCTATAAAGTTCGATTAATTGAAGTACGCGTTTTTTTTCAGTACACTCGTTAATGGAACGATTTCTATGAAACTGATATTAAGTTTGAACCTTTTATTTAAGCTCGAGAGTATCGAAAGCCTTATGCTTATTGAAACACTCCCGAGTCCGTTTCCTGGGTAGAACCAGGACTTGGTGTCTTTTGGGGGAGATTAAACGAACGCACCCCAACCCCACAGTTTGGATTGAACCCGTGACCTCACAGTAGCTAGGCGGACACCATATCCACTACTTCATGACGAACTGATATTCGTGCAGGGATGCATTACAGTTTATCTAATCAAAATATCTTAACTAATTATACTTTAATATAAATTGTCAAAGTTTATAAAAAAATCTCAATTAATGCAGTATGTAATTTTAACAATTATTGCATGTTTTCTTGTATTAAATTCACAATCAGATAGAGGAACAACACTCGAATAATGGCCTTTCACATCGGTGGTCTGTACAATCTAACACGCGCAATTAAAGACCTTCTTTATTTGACCCCGCACATAAATGTGTGGTTCAACACCGGCACCCGGCAACACCATTGCTGCCTCGAAATTCAACCAAGCCCGTTATTCGCAGTAAGTGTAAAAATGCGATCTCAGATCTAGCCTGATATTCGCAACATATCGATATTATAATGCTCCCCCCAATTATTTATTTATTTTTTTTTTGGGGGGGAGCATATAGTCGCCGCTTCGTCTGTCCGTCCGTCCGGGCGTGCGTCCGTCCGTGCACAATTTTTGTCCGGGCTATTTCTCAGCAATTAATGTCCGGAATTCAATTAATTTTTATGGGAAGCTTCACTACCATGAGGAGATGTGCATATTATAAGCCGGTTCTGGTCGGATGATTTTATACAGGGTTATGGCCCTTTGAAATGTTCCATTAACTGTTCATATAGTGCAATTCTTGTCCGGGCTATTTCTCAGCAATTAATGACCGGAATTCAATGTAACTTTATGGGAAGCTTCACTACCAACAGGAGATGTGCATATTATCAGCGGGTTCTAGTCAGATGATTTTGCACAGAGTTATGACCCTTTGAAAATTTCCATTAACTGTACATAAAGTGCAATTCTTGTCCGGGCTATTTCTCAGCAACTGGGTGGGTGGTCGGTAGTCGAGTGGTAAAACACTGGTCTTACATTCCAGCGTGTGTGGGCTCAATCCCTGGCCGGGGCACTGGAAATTTCAGAAACGCTTCAAGTGTTTCCCGCCCAAATAGAGATGTACTGGTATGAAACCCAGGTAAACCACTAAAAATGAACAGCTCCATGAGATACACTTGCATGCCAAATATCAAGTTGCTATCTTCAGTATTGCAAAAGTTATGGCCAATGTTAAAGTTTGTGCAAACCATCAAACAAACAAACAGACCAAAAACAATATGTCCTCCAGTATAGACTGGGGGACATAAAAATAATATTGCTATTTTTTATCTTGCATGAATGACAGTATGACAACACATTGGCGCATGCCATGGTCATTTTTTAAGTCAAGGACAAACACCGGGCCATCTTAGTGAACTAAGAGTTTATTATTGGCAATATATAGAGCTTCTGATTTGCTTGGCAAACGTGTTCAATTAATATGGACATCAAATGTGTTTTAATATGCCTTTGATAACATTGAAATTTGAATACAAATACTATTATTTTTATTTCGATCGCTTGCTTCAAATTTGTGTTTGCGAACCACTTACATGGTGGTTATGATCATAGGCCTATATGTGTCGTGTTCTGAGAAAACTGGGCAAAATGCTTGTGCGTAAAGTGTCGTCCCAGGCTAATTCGGGACGACACTTTCCGCTTTTATAGTATTTTTGCTAAGAAGAGACTTCATTTAAACGAAAAATTCCAAAAAAGCGGAAATTGTCGTCCCTGATTAGCCTGTGCGAACTGCACAGGCTAATCTGGGATGACAATTTACGCACAAGCATTATGCCCAGTTTTCTCAGAACACGACACATATGATTTACAATATTAACGTTTGAAACCATTTCATGAAGCCGTGTATTTCTAAACAGCGAACAATTACATTGATTCAGCTCGTTGATTAAAACCCTGACTTAAATCAATTACTGTAATACTATCACGCTAGCAATAATTTAAGACAAAACAATTGTATAATGCTTTCAGAACTTAATTGGCATTACGGTTTCAAACAGCTAAAAGCAAAACTAATAAAACATTAACATGGTCTTTTAACAATATTGTATTCTCTTTTGGGGCTTATCATAATGCTTTGGGGTTCATTTGAACGAATTCAGATAGGTTCGATGAATAATGTATCTAAATGTTTCCCCTGTACATTCTAAAACGAGCCATGTTTTCCATCCAAAATCGATTGAAACATATTTCAATTTATTATAAATCCATCATAAATGCTATAAAGTTCGATTAATTGAAGTACGCGTTTTTTTTTCAGTACACTCGTTAATGGAACGATTTCTATGAAACTGATATTAAGTTTTAACCTTTTAATTTAAGCTCGAGTGTATCGAAAGCCTTACGCTTATTAAAACACTCCCGAGTCCGTTTCCTGGCTAGAACCAGGACTTGGTGTCTTTTGGGGGATATTAAACGAACGCACCCCAACCCCACAGTTTGGATTGAACCCGTGACCTCACAGTCGCTAGGCGGACACCATATCCACTACTTCATGACAAACTGATATTCGTGCAGGGATGCATTACAGTTTATCTAATCAAAATATCTTAACTAATTATACTTTAATATAAATTGTCAAAGTTTATAAAAAAATCTCAATTAATGCAGTATGTAATTTTAACAATTATTGCATGTTTTCTTGTATTAAATTCACAATCAGATAGAGGAACAACACTCGAATAATGGCCTTTCACATCGGTGGTCTGTACAATCTTACACGCGCAATTAAAGACCTTCTTTATTTGACCCCGCACATAAATGTGTGGTTCAACACCGGCACCCGGCAACACCATTGCTGCCTCGAAATTCAACCAAGCCCGTTATTCGCAGTAAGTGTAAAAATGCGATCTCAGATCTAGCCTGATATTCGCAACATATCGATATTATAATGCTCCCCCCAATTATTTATTTATTTTTTTTTTTGGGGGGGGAGCATATAGTCGCCGCTTCGTCTGTCCGTCCGTCCGGGCGTGCGTCCGTCCGTGCACAATTTTTGTCCGGGCTATTTCTCAGCAATTAATGTCCGGAATTCAATTAATTTTTATGGGAAGCTTCACTACCATGAGGAGATGTGCATATTATAAGCCGGTTCTGGTCGGATGATTTTATACAGGGTTATGGCCCTTTGAAATGTTCCATTAACTGTTCATATAGTGCAATTCTTGTCCGGGCTATTTCTCAGCAACTAATGACCGGAATTCAATGAAACTTTATGGGAAGCTTCACTACCAACAGGAGATGTGCATATTATCAGCGGGTTCTAGTCAGATGATTTTGCACAGAGTTATGACCCTTTGAAAATTTCCATTAACTGTACATAAAGTGCAATTCTTGTCCGGGCTATTTCTCAGCAACTGGGTGGGTGGTCGGTAGTCGAGTGGTAAAACACTGGTCTTACATTCCAGCGTGTGTGGGCTCAATCCCTGGCCGGGGCACTGGAAATTTCAGAAACGCTTCAAGTGTTTCCCGCCCAAATAGAGATGTACTGGTATGAAACCCAGGTAAACCACTAAAAATGAACAGCTCCATGAGATACACTTGCATGCCAAATATCAAGTTGCTATCTTCAGTATTGCAAAAGTTATGGCCAATGTTAAAGTTTGTGCAAACCATCAAACAAACAAACAGACAAAAAACAATATGTCCTCCAGTATAGACTGGGGGACATAAAAATAATATTGCTATTTTTTATCTTCCATGAATGACAGTATGACAACACATTGGCGCATGCCATGGTCATTTTTTAAGTCAAGGACAAACACCGGGCCATCTTAGTGAACTAAGAGTTTATTATTGGCAATATATAGAGCTTCTGATTTGCTTGGCAAACGTGTTCAATTAATATGGACATCAAATGTGTTTTAATATGCCTTTGATAACATTGAAATTTGAATACAAATACTATTATTTTTATTTCGATCGCTTGCTTCAAATTTGTGTTTGCGAACCACTTACATGGTGGTTATGATCATAGGCCTATATGTGTCGTGTTCTGAGAAAACTGGGCAAAATGCTTGTGCGTAAAGTGTCGTCCCAGGCTAATTCGGGACGACACTTTCCGCTTTTATAGTATTTTTGCTAAGAAGAGACTTCATTTAAACGAAAAATTCCAAAAAAGCGGAAATTGTCGTCCCTGATTAGCCTGTGCGAACTGCACAGGCTAATCTGGGATGACAATTTACGCACAAGCATTATGCCCAGTTTTCTCAGAACACGACACATATGATTTACAATATTAACGTTTGAAACCATTTCATGAAGCCGTGTATTTCTAAACAGCGAACAATTACATTGATTCAGCTCGTTGATTAAAACCCTGACTTAAATCAATTACTGTAATACTATCACGCTAGCAATAATTTATGACAAAACAATTGTATAATGCTTTCAGAACTTAATTGGCATTACGGTTTCTAACAGCTAAAAGCAAAACTAATAAAACATTTACATCGTCTTTTAACAATATTGTATTCTCTTTTGGGGCTTATCATATTGCTTTGGGGTTCATTTGAACAAATTCAGATGGGTTCGATGAATAATGTATCTAAATGTTTCCCCTGTACATTCTAAAACGAGCCATGTTTTCCATCCAAAATCGATTGAAACATATTTCAATTTATTATAAATCCATCATAAATGCTATAAAGTTTGATTTTTTGAAGTACGCGTTTTTTTTCAGTACACTCGTTAATGGAACGATTTCTATGAAACTGATATTAAGTTTCAACCTTTTTATTTAAGCTCGAGTGTATCGAAAGCCTTATGCTTATTGAAACACTCCCGAGTCCGTTTCCTGGGTAGAACCAGGACTTGGTGTCTTTTGGGGGAGATTAAACTAACGCACCCCAACCCCACAGTTTTAATTGAACCCGTGACCTCACAGTCGCTAGGCGGACACCATATCCACTACTTCATGACGAACTGATATTCGTGCAGGGATGCATTACAGTTTATCTAATCAAAGTATCTTTACTTATTATACTTAAATATAAATTGACAAAGTTTATAAAAAATCTCAATTAATGCAGTATGTAATTTTAACAGTTATTGCATGTTTTCTTGTATTAAATTCACAATCAGATAGAGGAACAACACTCGAATAATGGCCTTTCACATCGGCGGTCTGTACAATCTAACACGCGCAATTAAAGACCTTCTTTATTTGAACCCGCACATAAATGTGTGGTTCAAATCGGCACCCTGCTGTTCAGCGGACTCATTTCAGCTGAGATCAAAACGCAATCAATATATATGAATTGATATATTTGTTTGAGTGTCTATCTAAAAGCTAGTTCAGTATTCTCACCAGCTCAGTGTTTGTGTTCGCCTTTGAATATCAATGGCATTGCTGCCTCGAAATTCAACCAAGCTCGTTATTCGCAGTAAGTGTAAAAATGCGATCTCAGATCTAGCCTGATATTCGCAACATATCGATATTATTATGCTCCCCCCAATTATTTTTTTTTGGGGGGGAGCATATAGTCGCCGCTTCGTCTGTCCGTCCGTCCGGGAGTGCGTCCGTCCGTGCACAATTTGTGTCCGTGCTATTTCTCAGCAATTACTGTCCGGAATTCAATTAATTTTTATGGGAAGCTTCACTACCAAGAGGAGATGTGCATATTATAAGCCGGTTCTGGTCGGATGATTTTTCACAGTGTTATGGCCCTTTGAAATGTTCCATTAACTGTTCATACATGTATAGTGCAATTCTTGTCCGGGCTATTTTTCAGCAACTAATGACCGGAATTCAATGAAATGTTATGGGAAGCTTCACTACCAACAGGAGATGTGCATATTATCAGCGGGTTCTAGTCAGATGATTTTGCACAGAGTTATGACCCTTTGAAAATTTCCATTAACTGTACATATAGTGCAATTCTTGTCCGGGCTATTTCTCAGCAACTGGGTGGGTGGTCGGTAGTCGAGTGGTAAAACACTGGTCTTACATTCCAGCGTTCGTGGGCTAAATCCCTGGCAGGGGCACTGGAAATTTCAGAAACGCTTCAAGTGTTTCCCACCCAAATAGAGATGTACTGGTATGAAACCCAGGTAATTATCGCGTGTATCGGTGCTATACACTGAGCACGTAAAAGAACCAAGGGATCTATTCGCAAAGAGCTAGGGTATTGCTCCCGGATTCCTTGTATCTCAAAAACTGTATCTTATACCAGCTGTCTCTTCAGCAAAAACAAAGGACCCCATTGGAAATAAGTGCTTGCACTTTCATGGGTTATCCTTGACTGCAAGGTCAAAATTAATACACATATAACTAATGACGGGAATTCAATGAAACGTTATGGGAAGCTTCAATATCAAAAGGAGATGTGCACCTTATCAGCCAGTTCTGGTCGGATGATTTTTCACTGAGTTATGGCTCTTTGAACGTATCCATGAACTGTACATATAGTGCAATTCTTGTCCGGGCTATTTCTCAGCAACTACTAACTGGAATTCAATGAAACGTTATGGGAAGCTTCACTACCAAGAGGAGATGTGCATATTATCAGCCGGTTCTGGTCGGATGACTTTTCACAGAGTTATGGCCCTTTGAAATTTTCCATTGTACATATAGTGCAATTCTTGCCCGAGCTATTCCTCAGCAACTTATTACGGCAATTCAATTAATCTTTATGGGAAACTTCACTACCAACAGGAGATGTGCATATTATCAGCCGGTTATGGTCGGATGATTTCCTTTTATCTGAATATATAGTGCAATATTGTGATAAAAAAACTTTGGGGAGCATCACCCGTCTCCGACGGTTTCTTGTTTTTATATTATTTATTATATTCATTTGTACATTTCAATGTCAGAGCTAGCAGGTTAATCGATGAAGTTAACTATTTGCGGTTTCCCCGTGTAATCGATATCATTGCTGGCTCGATATTCAACATAGGTCGATATTCGCGTTGTGTGTTTGAATTTCGGTCTCAGAACTAGCAAATATTAGCCCCAGCTCAATATCTGCGGTTTAATTTCGAATTTCTCTGTCAATGCTGGTTCGAAAATCAAGGTTACAATATACTAAATAAAATGTTCATGAAGTGCTGTACTCTCTAAAAAATTAAAAGTGCAAGAATGGAAGATCTGCTGTTATGGTTTTAACATTTTGTGTTGTGTTTTTTCGCATACTAACTTTTCTTCTTATAAGGAAAGGCTTTGGTATGCACTAATAAAACAATGTCATGTTTGAGATTCGAGACTACAAGGGGAAAACACGGTTTGGCGGATACCTCTTTTCTGGAGAGTAGCCGTTAAAAAAAAGGTTGAGAAAACAGTCCATTTTGATTTGTGAAAAGTTCTTTTTCGGTTTGAACATGACATACCTTTTTTTATCGTTCAATTCAATTCAGATAAGAATGCTCTTTCAGAAAAGGTATGGTTATGGGGGTCTGTATGCGCAAAATGTTGCCTTTATTTTGGCTTAAAACTGTCGCGTTTACATTGAATTATATAAGGAAAGTATTAAGTATATTGTGACCTCAACCTAGCTCGATATGTGCAGTTCGTGTTAGAATTTTAATCTCAGAGATTGCGCGATTCAACAGCTCAAAATTCCAGGTTGCATTTTAATGTCGATGTTAGAGTTGGCTCGAAATGCAATTTATCTCGATAACCGCGATTCGTCTTTAAAATTGCTGTGTTTAACACGCCAATCCGTCTATTATTTGTTCGCATATTCTTCGGATTCTTACACCATGCAAATTATCAATCTCCAAGCAGGGTCGTCGTCCAATGCTCTCACATACAATCACTGACATCACAAGACAATCCTACCAGATTTGGTAGGATTTTGTTTCGGTTTAAGTTTTATATTATGAAAATTAGTATCACTTCTTTTAAATTTTGAAAATAGTGTATAATTAAAGGTTCATAATACAAAAAAAATTGCCTAATTTAAAAAAAGTAAAAATTTTTTTTTTTCATTAAACAAAACCGTTTATACTGTAAGACGCCATTATTGTACCACGTGGCTCGGCTATCATCACTTGGTTGGTTATAACGGAAGGGATTTGATATCATTATAATTCGTTTTGTTTCGGTTTGACTTAAAACTCTTTTGTTTTCACAAAGGAAACAATTCTCCGGCGCTTTTTTTCGGCGTATACACATTGTTATCTTTGCCGTTGATACTGTAAGACGCCATTATTGTATCACGTGCCTCGGCTTTCATCACGTGGTTGGTTTTTACGGCAAGGATTTGATCCAGTTTTACTGGTTCCAGTAAAATCTCTGTACGGAGGTTGGCAAAATATTACGAAGTCATTTGGCTTGTACGAGATGTTAATCTGTGTCACTAGACGATATACAACTGTGTTATAACAGCGCTTAATGGTATTAGATAAACATAATAAAATGCACGTTCAGATATTCGCAGTTCACCTTTGATTGTTGCGTTTATATTTAGACATATTAGCTATCAAATACAAAACATAATTATTGTATGTAACAAGCATATAGCCGATATGCGCTTTCTCTCGGGGTAAAACAATTTAATAATTTGCTCAGCAAATAAATACTTTCACGAGTATTTATCATCATAATACGAAAAAAATATTTAAAAATCGGTACATAATTACGGATCGTCACCTTTAATGTTACTTTAACCAATTCACACTGTTCATGGGATAGCTGGTGTTCCAGTACTAAGTGCACATACTTATGTTAGTAATAAATGACTGTGTTACTTGAAATTCAAGTATATCCGTAAAATGATTTCATGGCAATATCCACACAATTTGCATGGCTGAGCTCGGGATCGAAAACGCGAGCCTCACATTTGCAGACCTTCACTCTACCAACTGAGCTAGCCGGCACGTTTAAAAAGCCTGACCAGTTTTGACCAAAGTGGAATGATTTGAACAAACTTTTTATTACTATCTTATGAAATATACACAGCTGCTATATCTCTGGGACATGTATTTTCAGTGATTTGTACAGTTATTAACTTCTAGTATATAAGTCTAAGCGAATTATGTGATCCCTGGGGCATGGTCAGTTTTAAAATTTCTATATGTTTTTTTTCGTGGTTGCTGATTTGATACGTATTTTCATTGGTCAGCTACTGCATGCACACGTCATAGATTTCGCGTACGCACGTCATAAAAATAGTGGCCACACGTCATATCGATCTCGAGCGTACGTTGTTGCTATCGAGTGTGCACGTCATAGCTCTCGCGTGCGCACACAATAGCTCTTGCGTGCGCACGTAATAGAAGCTGCTAAATTAAATATGTCGTTTGTCCTCTTTACACCACTGTAGCCTTGTCATAGTACACGCTATTCGTTCGCTCTTGTCTTATATACCGTTATCCGGTCAAATGGTCGTTGCTTACCAGTCTTCATTCGAAGATAATCTGAATGCGAAGTATAATTATATCGTCCCAATACGGTAAGATATATTAAGATTTAGAAATAAATGCAGCCTCTAGAAAGGTTTAAATGTTTTTCTAAGATTTGAACTGGTGAGATATTTTTTGTCGCACGGGACCCAGATTCGAACTCGTTCTATATCTTGTCAATATACATATTCTTACCCCGTTCATCAAGGTTGAGTCATAAATGTTGCCTTTAGTGTGTTTACTAGCTTTTTGTAAGATTTGACCTAGTGACCTAGATTTTTTACGAACATGTACCAGATTCAAAATCAACCTTAATACTGCGAAAATAAACATGTTGACCAATTTTCATCAAGATTGCGTCATACATGTGACCTCAAGTATAATATCAAGGTTTTAAAAGATTTGACATGGTTTTCTTGTTTCTGGATGTAAGTTGTTGTTAAAAAAACAAAACAAAAAAGAACTGTTCGTCTTTGATAAAAAATAGTATGTGAATTCAATATTTATGTAAAATCTAACACTGATTAAAAAGTATTCTATGGAATCAAGATACGATAAATCAATGAATATATCCAATGAATATTTCCAATACTTTTGTTGACACTGTATACGACACAGGACTGTACAAACTGCTTCGAATGGTCTTCTTAAATTTAACGGACCTGTTTATGAATATTTCGAACCCCACACGTAACCCCCAAATAAAAGCAATTCAAGCATTCGCAAAAACATTAAATTAATATTCAGTGCAGACAAACTCATTTGGCCGGGCATGCGTGAACAAAGTTAATACCCTTGAGTGTGACTCGTCATTGATACAGGGCCTTGCTTTTCACACTTATTGTGATAGTGACCTTTACCTTTGACCTATTGATCCCATCCAATTTCAATAGGGGTCATCTACTGTTCAAGGCCAATGCACATGTGAAGAATCAAGTCATTCGGTCAATTGGTTGACGAGTTATTAATCAGAAATCATTTTCACAATTATTTTGACAGTGACCTTGACCTTTGACCTAGTGAACCCAATTTCAACAGGTATCATCTACTGTCCAAGGCCAATGCACATGTGAAGTATCAAGACAATCGGTCAATTCGTTGAAGAGTTATTAATCAGAAATCATTTTCACAATTATTTTGACAGTGACCTTGACCTTTGACCTAGTGACCCTAATTTCAATAGGGTTCATCTACTGTCAAAGGTACATGCACAGTGAAGTATCAATCCAATCGTTCAATCCGTTCAAAAGTTATTGATCAGAAACGAACTGGTCTACCGACAGAAAGACAGACCGACCGACACACCGACCGACAGACATCCAGCAAAACAATATAATCCCTCTTCTTCCAAGGGCTGGCATAATTATTATTTTCGACCATAGTTTTCTTTGAATTAATATTTAATATAAACAATATTTTAGCAAATATATTGAATTTAATTTATATTATGAAGTTCTTATATTAATCGTTGTTCCATGACTTGTCCTATTTGTACATATACGAACGTATTTTTATACACGTGAGGGGGATTTAATAAGGAGTTGAATAAAAATAGCACATTGAAAATCAAAGGTCTTCTACAAAACATTCCAATTTTGTTGCATATAAGTTGCACAAATGAGCAATAAAAAAGGGAACTAGAGCTTGCGCGGCCGCATAGATGTTAAATTAAAAGCCAATTTTGGTTGGGCAAGGCCTATGTTGTTGGGGCCCCGGGGTGGGTAATGTGGACATGGATGGTCGAGATAGACCGTGTTTTCATAAGAGATGTTCAGCAATAATTTGAAGTCAATTGGTGAATTAATGAAGAAGTTATGTTAAAACACAATTTTGGGTGGGCGTGGTCTATGCGGGCGGTGCGCCCCAGGGTTTGTGAGGCCATGCATAGTTGAGATTGACCGTATTGTCATAAGAGAAGTTCAGTTTAATTTAGAAGTGAATCGGTGTCGAAATGAAGAAGTTATAGTAAAAGGCAACGAACAAATGATGCCAAAAAAAAATTAGCGTACAAAAACAAATTTGGGTACGAAAAAAAATGTTTATGTAAAATAACCTACAAACATGAGTGAAAATGTCTGACCCGGCCCCACCACAACCCCCATTCTCCACTATCTCCTCCTACACTATAAGCACTAGAACCTTGAGAGTTACTCACATGGTAGCTATGAGCATATGTGCGACGGTGCACTATTTGGAATTTTTATTTGACCCCTGGGCCAAAAGTTATTATAATGTTCGTCGCATGTTGTTAGTAAAATGAGTTTTTTTACCCATTTTACCCGTTTATTAACCCATTACTTTTGACCCATGGGTCAAATCAAAATTCCGTCACCGTCACCGTCGCACATATGCTCATAGCTACCATCAATCTCCATGCAGAGTTGTCGTTCGTTGCACTCACATACACCTCTGCGTTGGGCTCAGCGGCCATATTTGACAAGAATCTTGTCCATTATCTTGTCAAAACCGAACAAACGCATTCCAAGTATATTTGATTGGATTTTTTAGGATCAGAGGCGTTAAAAAATGAAATAGGTATTTTAAATTTACGATACATCGTGCAAAAACTTGGTAGTTTTAATGCAACTCTTTGGAGCTATTTTATTGCCCATTTACGCAGATGAAATCATTACGCGCACTTAACAAATGTAAACAAATGAACAAATTGAGTGACGTAAGGCATTGCTTCGACGGCAAACGTGTATTTACAGAGAGGAAACGGTCAGTTCTGTTGTATTTATCGAACAAATAAAGGGACCTTATTTTGCTCGTTGTATAGGGGAACAGAATCATGATTAGTACTTAGTAGTAGAAGGCTCTTGAACATTATTCATACGGACCAGTTGGTTTGTGTTAAATATCAAAATATTTCAGCATGTATGCTGTAGACTTTATTATTATTACTGTATTACCCATGCATACTTTTTTCCACCCTTTAAACTTAAAGATGACATCCATTCACACCTGCTTTTTACCTCTGACAAAATAAATGTGAACCAATTGGACAAAAAGCAAAACGTGTTCTCAGGCTAGTGATTTAATTTTAAATATATGACATAAAAGACTGCCAGTGAAGAACGTCATATTTTAGTTGATCAAATATCCTCCTTTTTACAATATGATCAGTTTCCGGTCGTTGTCGGTTTAGGTGCTACATGTACTTCACTTGAAAGTACCCCGGGTACTCTAAAGTATACTACAATTTACCTGGCTTAGGAAAATACAGTTAAAGGCAACTTGCCATACTCTGGGGTACTTTTTAGTGTATTTTTTATATCCCTGGTACTTTGTAGTATACTTAAGCGTACTTGGGGTACTAAAATGTTGTACCTGAGCCGACAATTACCAAATGAGCATTGGTGGTTACTGTCCTTTCTCAACACTCCAGTTTCAGATGAGCATTACTGAAATTACAAAGATGAGTTCAAACATTACCACCACCTGTGAGGGTAGCGAACAGTCAACCTTTGATCCCTTCATTTATAGTCATCTGATCTACATGTAACTGGAAATTCCACACTTCAATTATTTAATTATGTTGTACTTGTACTGAAAGGTTTGATTCTAGCAAATGTATATTTTTAATAAGACCTGTTCACAGACTGATATAAAAAAACTATTTCTTTTTTCTTATTAGATTCCTGTAATTATATTGGTGTTTCAGTATTTTGATATTTCCATTGTGGTAGTCAAACAAAATTGACATTATTAAAGAAACAAAAACATGAGAACAAGTCCCTTCAAATGGTGGCATATTTCTGGGATATTAACAGAGAAAAACAAAACCATACTATCTTGTTAGATTTTAATAAGAGTATTAAACACCTGTGTTTAGGAGATACCATTCAATAAGGATAAACACAAAACTTGAAATAACATGAACGATGCAACAAACTGAAGTTAATCTGTAATGCATTGCAGATTCACAGATGTGTGTTATGTAAAAAAGATCCAGTGAAATATTATGTTAAAGAAAGTTTTACATTATAACACACATAAACTATTTGTTAAGGTTAATAATCTTAAAAATGCTAATTTTCCTCTAACATGCCCTTGTATTTTAAGATAGAATACTTTCCTTGACAGAGGAACGAGGTCTGGGTTCAAATCCCAGCAGGGCTTCAGAGGATATGCATTTTGGACAAATGAATGTATTTGCTTTTATTGTATTTGCTTAACTTTATCCTTAAAATCAACATGCAAATGTATTGAACATATTCTGTGCTTTTACATAAATGAAAAGACATCAACCTTATGCATGACATCATTTTAATTCGTTTTAGGCACTTAAACTATCACGCAAAATTCAAATGCAAAAGAATAACATGTATGGTTTCAATATACTCACTACAACACAAACACAGCATAATGCAAAAAAAGTATATAACAAAATAAACTGAATAATTTCATGTATACAACAATTTCACAATTTATAACAATTTAAATAACTTGATAATTACTGATTATAGTAATGTTTAGGTATTTTAGTACATCTAAGTAATAAAAACTTGACAAATGTCATACTACGACTCACACACTATTAAACCATTGATGATATTGCCTAAAATTCCTTTTTATCCATGACCACATTTGTGAATTTAAGGTTTGAAATTGTGGGTAAAGAATGAGAAATGTGTATGTATGCACATGAACCGTCTAAAAAGAGGCAAAAACAATTATGGGTTTACAACTTATTTCTGGATATCTTCTAATTGAACTCGTGCAGTATGTGGCTTGGAACTGGATTCCCATGTTGTTGAAAAGCCATTTAATAATGGTTTATATTTAATGTCCTGGGTTTTGGCAATCAGATCAGTGAAGGAATGCAGCTACTTAACTTTTTCTGTAGAATGTTTCTTCATTATCACTTATCCCCTTTTTAGCTCATCTATTTTTTGAAAAAAAAATGAGCTATTGTCATCACCTAAGCGTCGGCCTCCGGTAAAGTTTTGTGTTTTGGTTTAGTTTTGTGTTTAGGCACTTTTTTCATGAAGTATCAAAGCTTTAGCATTCAAACATGGCACACTTACAAACTATCATGAGGTGACGGGGCAGGCAAAGTTAAATAACTCTGACTGGCATTTTGACAGAATTATGGCCCCTTTTATGCTAAGAAAATTGAAAATTTTGTTACGTTTTGTGTTTAGGTCCACTTTATTCCTAAAGTTTCAAAGCTATTGCTTTTAAACTTGCAACACTTACTTACTTTCATAAGGGAACTGTACAGATTAAGTTGCATAACTCTGGTTGGCATTTTGATGGAATTATAGCCCTTTTTGGACTTAGTAAGTTTAAATATTTCGTTTAATTTTGTATTTAGATCCACTTTACTTCTGAAATATCAAGGCTATTGCTTTCAAACTTTAAATACTTTCTTACTATCATGAGGGTCCTGTACCTGGCAAGTTGAATTTGGCCTTGACCTTTGCATGACATTGACTCTAAAGATCAAATTATTAAATTTTGATAAAATTGCCATTGCATCTTTATTTATGATCAGATTTGATTCATACTTTGAAAAAACAACAACACTTACATAACATACCACAATGGACTCCACCCAAACCATCCCCAGGCTCCACCTCAAAATTCCCCCCCCCCGATTTTTTATAAACATGGTTAAAAAAATAATAATAAAAATATTTGTATTATTTTATTTTTGAAAGACTGTCCAACCATCCCACCCAAGAATCCCCCCCCCACCAAAAAAAAATATTTTCTTTTTTGAAAGATAATGTAATAAATGACCACACCCCCACACTATACATCCCTCTCCGTCCTCACCCCTCGCCCTTTTTGATAGAAGTATTGATATAGGTCCTTTCACATTTAAAAAGAAAAATAGAAGGGCGGTCTGCACCGGCTAGACGGTGCTCTTGTTCACATTTGAACTCTTGAAAATTGTACAAGGGGTGCTGAATTTTTCATATCCGACTTTGACACTTTTGAAATGATAATGTTACTGGTGAACAAATGCCTTTCTATTTATGGGGATGTTTTTCCATAAATATTTATGCAGTGTATTTCCTGAAAACAGACAGAATTTCATATTTATACAAATTTTAAGCTACACATTAATGATGGTGACATTAAATGTTGAATTATTGATATATTTTGCAGACGAAAATATAATACAAACCCTTGTCATTAGAGTTGTTAAATGGCAAATTGACAGTATATCACTTGACTCATTTTTTAACACGGCCATACAATTTGATTCTATGTTTATCGTCTTAGGTGTGCCCAAACTTTGTTTGATCAAGCGGACTTTTTTATTTGAAGTGTATGAAAAACATAAACTACAGTGACCCACATGTCGACAATATGTGTTATTCCAGAAAAAAAACGTGCACCGGTATTCATGTTTGGTGTTATCCAGGTCTCCTTCTTTGGAAAAAAATATTAACACCTTCAGCACAAATAAGACCGACTGATTGAATCAACCAGTGATAGATTAATTACAATAATAAGAATTTATATGGTAAGTGATTTTGAAAGCTTTGTACCCACAGATAAGTAGGTTTTGCAAAAATCTAGCCTTTATGGAGTAAGTCTGTACTTAAATAGCTCCAAGAGACTGGCAAAAATGTATTTTGTTTCGATTAAGATACAAGCACTTCAAAAATGTATCGTTTAAAATGGTGATTTTACTCTGATTATCAATAACTGCATAGATTGAACATTGTGAATGTGCTGTTTTGTCTCTTATACTACCTTTTTATATTGTATATATTGCCCTTACAGATTTTCTTTCAAATAAATATCCAGTAATTGTAGATTTTAAATATTCTGTGACACAAACATGTAGGTTTGTTAACATAAAACAACCATATTCATATTAAAATAATGAATAAGGACTGATATAAGATATTATGGTATGAGATGGTTTTCTTGAAAGCAGTGAATGTAATGTAACCGTCGTGCAAGAGATTGTTTAGTATACTGTAACCTTCATGATAAACGCTTGGAAAGATCATCACATGAATGAGACGCTCTCATAAAAATAGTCCGTTCTGAGCCCAACACAGAGGTAAATGTAATGTAACCGTCGTGCAAGAGATTGAGCTACCATGTGTGTATGGTTTCAAGGTTCTAGTGCTAATATGATTAAAGGTGCTACCTAATTTACGGGCAAAAGCTTTTTACGTTTTTTTGATAACCATATATTTTTAATAAATATATGGACATGATTGTGTGCAAAATATTATTATTGTTGCAATAATTAAGTAATGCATCCAAAAATCAATCTTTAAACGAGTTACATGTTCCAAGCTTAAAGATCTAGCATCTTATATATTTTTAGTTTTCTAGCCACAGGAATTTATAGCTGGTTCGGTGTCTGTGGTATAGTGGATGGGGTGTCTGCTAACTGGCTTAGTCACTGGGAGGTCTCTGTATTGATCCCTTAAGTGGGAGCATTCTTTAGATAACCCTAAAGACATACTATGGCGTACCATTTGGGTTGAAAGTCAAGAAGACCTACAAGTTAAAAAGAGAAATGTACGTCGAAGTACAATAAGTGTACATCGACATAAATATAAAATACACTTCGAAGTATATTTGTACATCAAAGTACAAATTGTACTTTGACCTACATGTTTGTACTTCTACGTACACATTTTCTGAACAGCCAATCAAAACACTAGTCTCTTGAGCCGCTTTTCCTTCAGATTATTTCATAATAAATTTTTAAAATCTCTTTTTTTTTAAAGAGGACAAAATGAATAAAAAATATCAGAATGGCAAAGAAACAACACATAGAAGTTTCAAGTATTTAATGCATTAAAATAGATTATATACAAATTTGAAGAAGATTGAATTGTTACCTTTTTAAAATTAAAATTATTCAGCATATTGTGAGTATTTATTGATCATGCAGGGCGGAGTATCACGACCGTCCAGCGCATAACTGTGCAGGAAAATCCCAACTGCAAACAAACAGTTACCAAGCATTAACGGGATAAATAATGTATTATAACCTCCCCGTTGGTCGTATTTTGTGATAACCATAACTTGCATAAGTCAGAGGTTAATTCCGCCAAGCCAGGTCAGTAAATACGCACAATATCTATGAGTTAGCGGTCGATAGTCGCATAATTTGGTATAAATTTTAATAATAATAATGTTTAATAAATACGCACAATATCTATGAGTAAGCGGTCGATAGTCGCATAATTCGGTATAAATAATACTTTTTTTTTCAATGTCAAATATCTCTAAAAGCAACAGACGTAAGGTGTCTTCTGATTGGCTAACACTCAAGGGTCGGTAAAAATTGTACGTCAACGTACATTTCTCGTTCTACCTAGTAGGTCTTGTAGACTTTCGACGTCATGGTACGTCATATAGACACTAAGTACTGGTCCTACCCAGGAAACAGTTTGTTTCATCAAATGTCTCAATTTAACTTGACAGCTTGCTAAAGCAGTTGCATTTAGCATACAGTACACTGATTTAACATAATCAAAATCATTTGATGTGTCAAATTAATTTTGATTGACAAATTTGACAGGATTTTGTTTAATCCAATAAGTTTTAGACTGTCAAATACCACACACTACGTATTGAAAGCCATACCCGGAGCTATCGTCTGTATATCACTGACTTCATCAGAAGAATGATTTCTACTGTTGGGAAACGTTAACGCCACTTATTGTCTTCTTATTTATTATCAATGTATAATTATGTGTAACAGCGTAACAACACACTTGTTTTGCAATTAAAATATATAATAAATACAGGTATCTTGCAGGTTTCTTTCGTAAACTATTGTTGAATAGTTTAAATTTTGTCGCCCCTTAAAAACTAGCCATTTTTTAGCAATTCTAAAATCACAGTCTAAACTGCATACACTTAACTCTATAGTTACAATTCATCCATACTTTTTAATTTAAACATTCAAATAACACATACGGTAACACAGTACATATATAAAAAGGTATGTGGTATTGTGTGGAGATACAAAACACTTCACATCATTTATTTGCATATTAAAAACAAAATAAGTAAAACTAAAACACTGCCATCAACCTACATTTCAAGAATATTTACATATATGAAATTACAAAGTGGTGTTATTGTATTACCTTTTACAAAATTAACATTGCTGGTTTTGTACTAGCCATCAAACATTTATCATGGATTAACAAGTAACAACCAATTTATTAATTACACAATAGAACGGAAATCATATTAATTGCATTATGCATTTACTAAACAAGCTATTTGCTAATGTTTAGAATTACACTATCTTACTAAAAATGACCACAGGTACTTAGTGCTTTTACATACTTGTGGTAAGTTTTGTATTACTAGTTCGACAATTATCGGCAGACACTTGTCGATATAATATACAGACAAAATTTGCATGGGAACTTTCATATTTTTTTCAGCATAATTGCCTTCAAATTGTTAATTTAACAACCCTTTGACATTGTTTGCACATCTGATCTTATTATACCATAGCTGATTTTTGGTTATAGATATACAGATATAGACATTTCAAAGTTCTATAAAAGTTCACACATGTTCCATCCAAGTAAACAAACAGAACCAATAAAGATCACCAAAGATAATAACTGTGTGTATAGCTTGGAAATTTTTATATTTCAGGAATCCACCCTTTGTTGAAATTTGTAAACCAAAACTGTCAGTTTTGCTGGATAGAATGGCTTGTATGATGCCCAGCTCTTGAGTCTTGCCTTGGCAGAACAGCTTCTAAAACGGAAAACCATCAATTATCTTAAAATGTGATCAATAATGCAGACAATTTATAAATGTCTTGTTTTTTGTTGATTTCGAATCTGGAAGATTTTTTACGTAAGATTGTGGTACGAAAATCCAACGGTATCGGATTTTGTGGTTTTAGGCCTAAACTAATTATAGTGATATGTAACCTTTCGGGATATCGGTAAAGTGCGCGCAGACGAGGTGTAAATACGTTAAAAATTAAAGCTAAAATACTAAAAAGTTATATCGGAATATCTTTAAATTTTGTGAATAAATGTGTTTCTGGTGGATAACAACGACAACTTACCAGAATATTGCTCATGATCACACGTAAAACTTCTTTCTGAGAGCGAATGGAAAATGCGTCACAAATTCTGACAAATAAACAGTAGGGTGTCGTTATTGAAATACCGCGATACTACTGGAAGAATAGAGATGCCAACTATAATGTTTAAAACAAATAGTTGTTTAACAAGCGTTTGTGATTTGTCAGGATAATAATAACAATAAAGTATC
>NC_068359.1:55293728-55303728 GCF_020536995.1 Dreissena polymorpha
TCAACGAATTTGCTTGTTTTTATATATTTCATTTCTCATTTCTATTAGAAATAAAATGTGAATTGGTTCAATTAAAACAATTCTAGCATAAGTGTTAGTCCTTTATAAATATCACTTTATATTATCATTATATGTGGAAGGCATAGGACAAATAAAATCTTGATTATTAAAGCCTCATTAACACTCAAAATCAACGAATATTTCGTTATATATTTCATTGAATAAAGTAAACCCATGACAAATAGTGTTCCTTACAGCAATGGCCAACATTTCAACACTGGATGTGGGCTGCATAGATTTAACTATATACAAAATGCTCTTTTTTTGTGGTACAATATTTTCCATTTTAATTTCCCGAAATATCTATTCATACGACACACGAGCACTAACTTGGTACATTAACATGCCTTGAATATATTCTAAAACAAAAAATAGAAAAGATCATTTGTATCTTGTTGATTCTATGTTACCAGGCCACATCTATCGTTGAAACTTGAAATCTGTAGCTATTGCTATAAGGAATACTGATTTGTATGGATTAACTTTATTTAACGAAATACTTGAGTAGTAATAGGGCTTTAATTTTTTTTTAGGAATCTCCAAAGCCCACGTGTTAGGTGACGGTTGTAAGAGCGATTATGATTGCAATAATGAGGTACAGCATTCCTGGTGTCCCTTTCACTACGTTTATGAAGGCATACCCCACGGCAATTGTTCTTGCTTGGAAACGCACTACCAATCGGACTACTACACCTGTCTTCAAAGTATAGTACCTATTGTTATTTCAAAACATGCCAACATTGCAGGGCGACAATGTTTAAGTGACTGTAAACAGTTTGGGATCTTAAAAAAATGCTTTTAATTTCTAACTTAAAAGAATGTAAAACAGGATTTTGTAAAATCTTTGGAGATGCCTGCTTTGTTGTTTTTTATGTTTTGCATGCAGATATGTGTTGTGTCTTTTTTGTGTACGAAACAAACAGTGTATGTATATCCGGTAGCTGGTATTTATATAGCTTTTATAGGCGCAAATTATGTTTAGCCGACACCTGTCCTGTCGACATTTCCTGTCGGAACCTTGAGTTTCGTTAATGACAGTTTTTCTTGTATCTTAATTGTTCTTATGAAATAATAATAAAGAGTATAATAGGTTTGGTGGAGAAATAGCAATTATGACCAGAAATAAAATGTCCTCAGTATAGCCCGCTTGATACCCACCTGAATTATGGTCATACATGTACAAGAATGTGGATAAATTTACATATTAGATTTTGGTACATGGTGCTATATTGGATACTGGTATGTTGTTACCATATAATGTATTTTTGAGAGAGCTTGTTTTTTCACAATAGCGCGTGACACATATTTGATATGATGAACGTCATAAATATGTGCACACATTCTTGCGAGTCACGTTTTCAATCAGGGTTTAAAGGGACTTGTTCACAGATTTTCGTATTTTGATAAAATGTAATTCAATATATTTACTAACAAATCTTCTAGCAAAGGCTGAGGCGCTATCAATGCGCAACGCTGGCTCTGATATATATATTCTCGAAACATCAACATTTTGTTAGTACTCAACATATTTTCCAAATTATCGAGGAAATTCGTTACAAACGCTTTATTATTTTACCAATTTCAAGCATCCATTAATGAACGAATATTTTTCACATGTTTCTTAGTCAGGAGTGTTATTTTGATTGTTTATACATAAAGTATACATTCTTTCTTTTTTTTCATCACTATTTTACCAAACTGTGAACAAGTCCCTTTTCCGTTTTTCGAAAAGCGTCATTATACTAAGATCAATAAGACATTTCGTGTAATGCTATAGGAAAGAAACTGCAATAAACGAGCAAACTGCTGCATTAAAGCAGGAATGTATTTTAAACAACGTGATTGCGAAACAACGAAATGACAGTGATTATATTAGCAAAATCATGGTATCTTGTGTAAATGTTGTAATATTCGATTATATTACCGACTATTGAAGATGGCGTCCGTCATGAGTATTCTTAACGTAAATTCATTGATTCATAAGAATGGTTAATTCGAACAAAACGTTGCGGACACATTCTTTCTCTCAGCGGGTCATTAAAATTTGTAATAGGATGCTACATCGTATGCACCTGAAGCACTTGCGCGACGTGCATTCGCTTCACGATAAAAATGCACATTCAACGTTGCTCCTTGATAAACACGGTGGTCAGTTTAGGGCTACCCATTCTTCAGCTATGAATTTCATATTAAGATTACCTGGTTAGAGACGTTTATACACATTTAAGCTTTGAAGTCACCCCTCAGAGGGATACAAGCGTAAACCATATGTTCATACCTTGGTTTATCCGTGATAAGTAGAGTTTAATGAATATTACTGCTCTTAATTAAAGTATAATTAAAGGAAAGCTTGCGGATAGTGTATTCAAACCCACGATGACGAAATAACAACATGCACGCCGCGCGATTTTTATGTCTATGTGGACTAATCCATTCTGATTTTTTTTGCTCTGTAACCGTTTGCGGAGTGTTTCAAGTTCAAGACAAAATGGCGACCATCCTTTTCGATTATTAAATCGATCTCTAAATGTACCGCTTCACAGCCAGCGGAAAACGGAAAAAGGGAAATATTATCCTTATGCGATTGATTAGGTTTCCAATTTGCCTGCCTTAACGTTGAGTTATATGTTCACTTGATGCCAATTGTCAAATCTTTTTTTAATTTTCCATGCATGAGCTTCACTTACCCAATATAGATTCTAGTTTTCGGGCGTTTTTCGTTTTTCGTAAAGATGTTGCAAACTTATACCAGATAATGCGTTTGTACTTGTAGACGAAAATACAAAATATCAACAAATGCAAAAAATAACAACAACAAACAACAACAAGTTGTTTTTTTTCCATCATTACAAGTACAAATTATGTCTAAGTCACTAATATGAGGTACTTTTACATGGACAATATGATAAAAGGTGAGATAAATACTCATACAAAATATGCTTAAATAATTTAAATATAATAGGAAATTCAATTAAAAAATAAATTTGAAAAAAAACACGTTTTTAAATACTGTAAACCTCAGAGAATCATTGAAATAACAGATACAACATTAAAATTATAACCTCATAAAACAGCAAGTACACACTATTGTATTGTGAGTAAATTAATTATTCCATAATCTAAATTGCTTCTAAAAATAAAATCGAACAACAACACAACAGATAGGTATAAGGCATGTTATTGGTATAATTTCGAGTAAAACAAAGAAAGAATCTTGTATCAATATAAAAGTATGTAATTTAATTTTAAACATATTTATGAACATAAATTAAATAGAAAGTATACTTAGCCAAATTGAACTCCACTCTGTACAAGTGCGAACAACTAGACTGCCAGACGTCTATCCCCATCCTCTATCAGCAACCATCATCAGGATGAGCGCTTCTTCTGCAGAGCGCATACCTTGGCATTCCGCCAAGTGCAGAGAACATACCTTGGCATTCCGGCAATTGCAGAGCACATAACTTGGCATTCCGCCAATTGCAGAGCACATAACGTGGCATTTCGCCAAATGCAGAGTACATATCTTGGCATTCCGCCAATTGCAGAGAACATAACTTGGCATTCCGCCAATTGCAGATCACGTATCTTGGCATTCCGCCAATTGCAGAGCACATAACTTGGCATTCCGCCAATTACAGAGCACATAACTTGGCATTCCGTCAATTGCAGAGCACATAACTTGACATTCCGCCAATTGTAGAGCACATAACTTGGCATTTCGCCAATAACAGAGCACATAACTTGGCATTCCGCCAATTGCAGAGAACATAACTTGGCATTCCGCTAATTGCAGAGCACATACATGTAACTAGGCACACGGCCAATTGTAGAGCACATAACTTGACATGTCGTCAATTACAGTACACACAACCCGCTTTTCCTCAAATTATCAAACACATAACATGCCAAACCGCAAATATTAAATGATTATTAGCACACGTCGTTGCCCCACCAGACCAAAAGGAATGCAAACGAAATTTAGCAGCATCCAGCCCTTACTCTGTAATGTTCTTCTTAAAAATATCTCTAACACTTGAATATGAAAGTGACTGACTTGTGTTTGATCCAAGAATATAAGTGTTAGTTATTTTGCAAAACCGAACTGAACTCATATGACGAATGCTCTATTTTGGCCTTATTCAAGTAACGTCCAAGTAAATTTACAGGAAAACTAGCATTACCTGTCCTGGCTTCAATAAAATTATTTCCTTTCCTCAAAACGTCTGTTTTCGATTTTTCAACAAAAAAATTACAATGCGTATCTCGAATAGCAATATGGCATCTCTAAAGAGCAAGCGCTTCAGAGATACGGAAAAAAACCAGCAAACGATAAAACAAACAAACAACTAATTCTTAAATAAGCTAAAGGACTGTTTTCAGACGCATAACGCTCTACATATAATTTAATTTTATCAGAAGAAATCGGTTTTATTTACAGGTTTGGAAACGGACCGAATACTCCCACTTAAACATAACTTTAACACATCATTCTGACATGGATTGTTTACATTAGCCATTGCATGAGCCCCCAATAGCATGACATATGTTATTCAACTTAGATTTGTGTACGTCCTAATCGTGGAAACCTCACGTCCGTTTAAACAAGCTTCTCTGACAGCTGAAAACCGTTCTGGGGCCAACGTAGATGACCTCCAAACATCCTGGCAAGTCTTAGACATAACAAGAAATATCTTTAAAAAGATAAACGGCGTTGATTGTGGTTGGAGTTGGTGAAGTTTAATGAATGATATCAAAGATAGTGAATGTCTTTTTCCAAGCAGTTTTTAGCTGCATCACACGCAGTCTGGGATGTTATGCGGAGTTTTTGCGGCTTATTTTACATTATAACATAGTGGGTCTCATATATCTATAGATACAAAACAGAAAAACAAAGGTATTAAAGTGAAATAAAAACATTTTAGTCAACTGGCCACACGCGAAGTATCCGTACATATTTTAAATATGTATATGCGCGTTCTATGAACAAACCTATTTTAGTGGTGTGTCGGGCATTGCTATTTGATTCGATTATTAACAGTATCGGGTATTATCGCGCTCATGCTTAATTTATTGGTCAAAATGGTGGAATAATGCTTGTTAAATTACTCAAAAATAATATTTATCGTGATATTGTTGAAAACACAATATGAATCTATAATTGACATACCATTATCATATCGCCGAATATCTTTATTTAACATATTTCTGGTCTAAATACTATTCCAGTTCACCATTCCAGTTAACCTAGTCATGGAAGTATTATTCTTATATACCTCCCTGACCAAGTTAACGTGATAGCCTCTATATTATATAACGATGCGTTTACTGACCGCGAACTGACCCTGATACCTTGCGGGTTGGAATGCAATGCATTAAAGTGAGGTGAACGAATCAACTGCTGGAACGACGGCTTGTTTAAATTTTTATACGTTTACATGTTAAATGTTCAATTTCGAAAACAATTAAAATTGGTTTGGCCAAAACGAATATCAGGATAGGGAAAACGATACATTTTTGTACTTATATGAACTGGTACACAGTTATATGGGAGTAATTACTCAAAATGAGAACATAGCCTTTAAGTACAAACGCTCTGGCGCTGACAATCCTCTGAATATAAAGGGGCACACAAATTTCTATTGATGTCAAGAATTGAGTGTAAAACTGTTCTATCCATTAAGCTGTTTCATTAGAGATAAAATTGTTTCATGCTCAACACGCAGTAAAACAGTGTTACATGCTATACTAAAAATACGCGGTCATGTTTCCAATGTTCTTGAGGATTATGCTCAAATCAGCCAATGGACTGAATAAAGTGTATGCATCGTATCTAGCCGCGGGAAATTTTATTTGAATTTTATTGGACACTTACAAAGGTCAGGTAAAAGTGAAAAATCGGGTTATACAGCTATGCCGAAAAAATATCTGTAAATATAGAACAGAAAATAACGCCAGGAACAAGCCATAAATGTAAACATACTTAGTGATAAATCTTAATATTAATGCATATTTTCACGAAGGTAAACAAGTTAATACAATTGCATGGGTTATTTGAATTAAACATAGTAAATTACGATGAAATTTCAAATAACAAAGATGTTCAAAAATAATAAAAACATTCAAAAATATCAAATACACCTTTAACTAAAATTAAGACAAAATGAATACGAAAAAAAAACGATATACAGTAATGGAACAACCCATTTTGCCACGGTACACTTGCTTATGTTCTAAATAAATCTCGGGGTCATCTAAAAATAGCCATTGTCAGTGAACAACTCCTAGTCAGCAACAGTCAATACGAGCAACAAGAACTTTGCGTCTCTGATCCGTAAAAACCTTCGATATTTTTACCTGGAACATAAATTTCTCTAGCGTCATTAAAAACTAAAACTTCTACACTATATTGGTTAAACACAGAATCTCTACCAAACAATTTAGGGAAAAAAGGATTAGACGGCCAATAGTGGGTGTTTGAATTTTACAGGACTTTCGACGTATAAATGCAAAAAACAATACTTATGACGCCACGAAACATTGCAATGTACGAGCTAATTTCCAGCAAAATCCAATCGTAAGCGCGCAAAACGTAAAATCGTACGAATTATTCTATTTAAAAAAAAACATGTTTTTTAGGTTAACCTTTTCCCAAAATATAACCGATTAACTGGTCGTTTCGGTAGGTTAACCGGTTAACCTCTTGCATCACTTATTTAAAACAATTGTGTCTTTTTGAGCTGTTTTATGGTACCTTACTAAAATGTTTTTTCGCGTTTTTAAAAGCGTTAAACAAAGAAAACTTAATAAGTGGGAGGCGTTCACGTTTCCCTCGAGGATTTCGTGGAGTAAGAACCATTTCAGAAACGACACGGATATGCCCAACGGCTTGTGTTAGGTTCTTTGCAAAATCACAGAAAATGAAATAAAATTGCAAAAATCATATACTTGCGCTTGCATTAAAACAGCATTTCTCGTCATGCTAAAAACAAATGAAAAAACTTTGCTGATCAACTATATGGTGATTCTTTACTTTTTAAACTACAATATATGGCCTTGGACCCAGTGGTGTCAACCATTTTTGTATTCTCTATAATCCGAACTTTATTATACCAAATGTAAATTCAACATTCTCTTCGCTACAAATTTTGTATGCAGCAATCAAATATTAAGGACCAAACGTTATTTGAGGATGACGTGATGTTGTACATGAAGAAGTTTTAGTTTCGCACAAATGAACATAACAAATGAAATACATGGAACAAATATTTGAGCAATCGTGTGTATTTAGATGTTTTCACGTATATCTATTAATATTTTTAGAAAAGCAGTTGGGTTCTTCGTGTGGTTGGAAGAATCAATGTGCAACCTTGTCGGCAGATTGTCTGGTAGGAATATGTGACTGTCCAGCTGACAGATATCCTGATTCGGCAAAAACAAATTGCATACTAAGTAAGTGTTTTTTTAGAAACAATTAACAAACAAAATGTTTTGTATGTATCGTTATTGAATGCCGTTTATTTTTACTCAGAACGTTACTATTTCAAATATAAAAATGATGAAAAATACAACTAGCAAAACATTTGTAATATTATGTCGAAATATATTGATATATTACATCAAAAACAAACTAATATCCTCTAAACACTCTGTTGTATCCTTTATTGTTGAAAATAAACTGATTGACTTTGAAATCGGGCTCAATTTAAGCCCTAAATTCACACCAATACATAAAGTGCAACAAAACAACTTCCATACCACTATCTGCCTAGTAGAAGTTTAATATACCTTTAACTTCCTATCGTGTGAGTCATACGAAGCTTCTGATGTTCACGCTTTTTTTCAGATGTAATTTTGTTTTCTTTGGTTCAGACAGCATTCTCCAGATATTTATTAGTGTCTGCTTGATTGCAGAAAAGTTGTTAAATCAAGATTAAATGAGCACATTATTGATATTGATTTATTACAAAAAATATGAACATAACAAATGAAATACATGGAACAAATATTAGAGCAATCGTGTGTATTTAGATGTTTCCACGTATATCTATTAATATTTTTAGAAAAGCAGTTGGGTTCTTCGCGTGGTTGGAAGAATGAATGTGCAACCACGTCGGCAGATTGTCTGGTAGGAATATGTGACTGTCCAGCTGACAGGTATCCTGATTCGGAAAAAACAAATTGCATACTAAGTAAGTGTTTTTTATAGAAACAATTAACAAACAAAATGTTTTGTATGTAACGTTATTGAATGCCGTTTATTTTTACTCAGAACTTTACTATTTCAAATATAAAAATGATGAAAATACAACAAGTAAAACATTTTTAATATTATGTCGAAATATATTGAAATATTACATCAAAAACAAACTAATATCCTCTAAACACACTGTTGTATCCTTAATTGTTGAAAATCAACTGACTGACTTTGAAATCGGGCTCAATTTAAGCCCTTAATTCACACCAATACATAAAGTGCAACAAAACAACTTCCATACCACTATCTGCCTAGTAGAAGTTTAATATACCTTTAACTTCCTATCGTGTGAGTCATACGAAGCTTCTGATGTTCATGCTTTTTTTCAGATGTAATTTTGTTTTCTTTGGTTCAGACAGCATTTTCCAGATATTTATTATTGTCTGCTTGATTGCAGAAAAGTTGTTAAATCAAGATTAAATGAGCACATTATTGATATTGATTTATTACAAAAAAAAATGTTATTTTTTAACTTTAAACAGTAAATTAATTTACATCGCAAAACCATCTTATCGCAGAAATTTCATTTACATATTTTAGTTTTATTGAAAAAAGTCAAACCTTGACACATTTTAGCAGGGTTAAATTCGCCTATAAGTACCATTACACATACTATTGAAAATTGACTTTGCCGAATTAAAGACAAAATTTCTATGTCAAATGATTCCACAGTACACATTACGTGTTTTGCATTTTATTATATTTTGAACATGACACTGATATAGCATGTGTTATTTGGTTTGGTACGTTTAGGGTAACTTACGCCTATATATATATATATATATATATATATATATATATATATATATATATATATATATATATATATATATATATATATATATATATATATAGGAAATTAGTTATATTATATTGAATCTATCGTTGTGTGACCGTAATTCGATTGAATGTTATAATTATATTATTTTGGCTATGGTAACAGCCTCATTTAAATTAAATTAACATTCAAAGTGTATTTTGATAATCAGAGCAATCAGTTATTTTTGAGGACAGGTTAATATATTTGTTAATTGCATTAATGTATTCGTTTACATCTGTTAATGTATATGTATGCTATGCATACAAATGTCACAATGCAATTTCAGAGAAAGCCTTCAACGGAACATGTACCGCTAATGAACAGTGCAAGACCACCGGTTCAAAGTGCCTCAACCAGAAATGCTCATGTGAGGCTACCAGTTTCCATGACTCCCCGGCTGACAAATGTCTACCATGTAAGATGTTACTTTTTTGTCTTGCATCGTACACTTTTTATATTTTTATGGGATCTTTGACTCGATATGTTGCAGATTTATTGAAGAACACCTTGATTTATTGCTTGGCACTAAAATTAAAATCTGGATGTGGAGCCATTTATATTTTTTAATGAAAATCTGTAATTTAGATAAATTTTGATATAGAAATCTAAAAACGTTTAGTAAATCTCAAATAATATCAGGAATCTTAGTTGAGAATTAAAAATAATAGTATGATAATTTTGCATTTTGGCAATGCAAACATAGGTTTTGTGATAATATTTATAACAATAATTGTATATTTCATGAATGTAATGGTTGTATGAGCGGCGTTTTAATGCCCCCGGTAGAGTTGCAGTCGCACTGTCAGTCCATCAGTCCTTCAGTCCGTCTGTCGGTCGGACATTCCATTTCTCGGACTTTTTTT
>NC_068359.1:55308728-55328728 GCF_020536995.1 Dreissena polymorpha
CTTTTCCCGCCCCATCAGTTGATTACCCTGAAGCACCTGGGTCTGAGATTGAACTGTCAACGGTTTATACTGCAACGATAAAACTGTCAGTTGCAAACCCACGTTCAACCATCAAGATTGAGACACGTCTAGCAAACGACACCAAACATGGACTTTACGTAACAAGCATCAAGTTGACGTCCGTCGGTTCATCGTTCACGCACGCCTTGGCAAAGGGCAAAGCAGTGACTGACTCCACATGTCCATTGTCTACGAATCTCACGCTGAATATTGGGACAATAATTAACAAAGGTATATATGTTTATGATTTTAACTTCATCGGCAAATATGCCAACGAATTAACTTGTCCATGCGTATTTGCACAAAAGTCTACGTTACCATTGTAGAAGAGGAAGATAGTAGTAGTAGTTGTAGAAGTAGTAGCAGCGGTAGTAGAAGTAGTAGTAGTTTTAGTAGTAGCGGTAGTAGCGGTAGTAGTAGTAGTAGTAGTAGTAGTAGTAGTAGTAATAGTAGTAGTAATAGTAGTAGTAGTAGTAGTAGAAATAGTAGTATTAGTAGAAGTAGTAGGAGTTGTAGTAGTAGTAGTAGTAGTAGTAGTAGTAGTAGTAGTAGTAGTAGTAGTAGTAGTAGTAGTAGTAGTAGTAGTAGTAGTAGCAGCAGCAGTAGTAGTAGTAGTAGTAGTAGTAGTAGTAGCAGTAGCATTAGTAGTAGCAGTAGCAGCAGCAGCAGTAGCAGCAGCAGCAGTAGCAGCAGCAGCAGTAGCAGCAGTAGTGACAGTAGCAGCAGAGCAGCAGCAGTCGCAGTAGCAGTAGCAGTAGCAGTAGTAGTAGAAGTAGTAGTTGTAGTAGTAGTTGTAGTAGTAGTAGTAGTAGTAGTAGTAGTAGTAGTAGTAGTAGTAGTAGTAGTAGTAGTAGTAGTAGAAGTAGAAGTAGTAGTAGTAGTAGTAGTAGGTGGTGGTAGGGAAGAAATAATTGTGTTTGATTTTGTAGAAGTAGAAATAGTTATATGTGTGTTGATTTAGTAGGAAGTTAAGGATATGTAGAAGTAGCACTATTGTTGTTTTTATGTTAAATTTAGAATCACAGAAGACTTCTCCCAATGCCGACGCATCGAAGATTGATATAGAGATATTCCTTCGAGCCGACAGTCGTGCTGTATTGGGCAGCAACTACGGTGTCCAGACGATCGTTACGTGGGGTTTTGGAACCCCGATTACAACAGAGTTTTTTGTCAAAGTTGTTCAAAATAAAAATCCGACTGCGTTTGTAAGTATAACACAAACAATAGGTAATATATCAACATTTTGTATATGCTTTATCCATTTCTGGATTAATGAAAAGGCAACAATTGAATTATCATTTAGAGTCCTTATTTGATTACTGGTGTATATGTGAACACCCCTATAATTAACTAGAGTAAGCATGTGCGATTGATGAATTCGTAGAATGAAGTGTTTGGTATGGGTTCTTGTTATTTAAACTATCGAAACTTGATATTCAGGGATACGGTGGTCGGCATCATCAGCTTCATCAACTGCAACGATCTTTTATGTAGCCATTGATGGCCAAAATATTAAATGTAAGCACATATATGTTTTGTTTTTGTTAATACGTCTTGAAAAATGGTAACATATTTCCATTTAGACCACATTCTCTCTTCATTATCCTAATGACGGAATGAGTGTACCTAAAGGTAACGCGCGTTTGCTTCGGATCTTGCTGGAGGTGCCATCACAGTCCAGCCACCTGTATAACCTGACCACGACGACATCTGCTGTGAACCCAGCGCAAAAAGCGTTAAGCATTCTTGCCGGTACAGTGGCTATTTACAGTTGTGTAACTTGACTTAACTTGAGTTATTGACAAATACATGTGGTTAGAATGTAAAACTTATAAATAATTGTGTACACAACTCGTATACCATTGAAATTAGAAATGGATTAATTTTCAAATATTTAAGAAGACACCAGGTATATAAACGATCAGCTCGGGTAAAACACGATTATTACAATTACGAGACTAAATGGCAGTACCAGCTGTAGACAATAATGAAAGTGACGCAAATTCATAGACCTGAGAACACTTAAGTAAACTTGTGTTCAATACGTGTCATAGATGCAAATTCTTCATTATAAAGCTTGTTTTACTTTTATTTTTGTATATAGTTTTCTTTTAATACGTCATCCTTAAACGCTACCCACAGTTTTCGCTTTGAATCTTCAGTTAGTCCCATATGGCAAGGAAACAACGGCCAATGTTCATTTGATGACGTCACAGAATTCATTGCAACAGAAGACGCTAACAAAAAGGCTTTGATAAGTCAGGCAACATTCTATATGAATGTAACTATCGTGAACTTCGATAAATCAAATTCTACTCAAAGCAGTCAACTGAATTTATACGTTGCTCTCATGGTGTTGAATGACTCCTCTGTGAACGTCAACGACAATCACAATTCTGAAGTCAGTGTAAACGGCCTGACTCCACAGTCAGCAGTCTTCACTGTATCAGAACCGGTACCATACGCTGTATGTTTTGCTCCAATTTATTCATTGTTTCATCTTTTGTTAACCTTAACGTTGTCACTCAGAGATATCTGGACAATTCTCCATGAATTAATAAATGTAGAAATACTGAAACTCCAGGAGCATTATGAGAAGAGAAGTTCTTGTTCATGTCCACTTGTCTTTAATTTGAGTCAAGTGACCAATTAGCTACACAATACAGGACAAACATACAACACAACATGAAACTTAAAAATGATAAATGTTAAGGGGAACCGCCTTTAACGGTCAATGCAAATCATAATAAAGACAATGTTTTAATTCACTGATAATAAATAAATAAATAGAGTTATTCTTAAAATTAAATATATTAAAGGAACCATCCATTATACAGAGACACGATGAGTATGAATCAAATACTGTATTACTGAATAACAACTTGCTTATTTTTAGTCATAGAGTGTAAATAATCTCGTCGCAAGGTAATATCCGATGTGGTCCTTGCTTTAAAAACCAAACCATGTAAACACAATCATGTAGTTATTTATTTATTTACAGACTAATCTAGCCTACAACTACATTGTGAAGCCTGTGTGTGGCCAGGATCCAGTTTTTCATCCAGGCTCAGTTGCATACTTTGACCTCGAAATCACCACTGAACGAGACAAGACCGCTGGTCCGATGACCATTGAAGCACCCATACCAGATAACCTTACAGAGCCCGTGCTGAAGTTCGTAAGTGCAAAAGTGGTCAAAAAAGGGACAAACGTCGTTTGCACTGCTCTCGGGAAAGTACCAACCAAACTGTCAGACTGGTATGGGTCATCCAATTTCAGCGTTAATTTCAATTAAGAGTATTTAAATCCTCGTTTAGTTTTTTGTTTAAATTTCTTTTTCATGATAGTGCATAGAAGTGTTCCTTTCATTTGAAAACGAATAAATATCAAAGTACACCATATATAAACGGCAACATCATGCTACATTTTTTTATATAACGCCTTTCATTCAGACCTGAAGAAAAACATTATCTAATTATACATCGTAACATTGATTATAACATCATATGTAATGATAGCACGTTTGCTGCATAGATGTTGATACTATAACCCTGATACTGACTTTTGGTGTTTAGGGTTTCCGGCTCAAATGAATCCGACCGGGCAGACATTAATCTTCCGTTGGTGTGTAATGTAAAATTTGAAACCTCAGTCGACGCAGACAAGTTCACAATCCGCATTGGTGTGCGTATCAAAGATCTACCGGCTGTCTTAGACGGAAACATCACTCAAGTGAATTTCAGTCTTAGAGTCACGATCAGCGACCAGATCTGGGTGTATACAACCACTGCTAATGTCATCAATAAAATGGTTAGATATATATATGTTGTGTATATAGTTTGCTCCCTCATGTTATTTTAAGTACAAACAATTATAACTATGTAAATAGATGTGTGTTTAGTGTAGTGGCACATTATGAATTGTTGAAACTGTGTTTGGCTGATTGTATATGGTTTCGTCATTTTCAGCCTTGAAGAATAATGCACGTTTTAATTTTAATACAACACGGGTAAAAACACACACACTATTTCAGTCAAGTAAGACAAATTTAATAGAAATTAAACGTTTAGGGCACACACCATTGTTTGTATTCAAACACCTTACAATAATTAAATAAAAAGTGCGTTGATTGTGTTTTTGTTTTTATTAAACCACCAGAAAACGCCGGTTTCCCCAGCTTTCGTTAAAGGAATTGGCCTTCTAACCAGCATAGCACCCGATACCTGGCCGACTGGATTTGACCTTGAATGGAGCCCAGATAACCGGAAGTTCTACCCAAGCAAGAATGCGGTCGGTGACAAATATTATTTATTTGATTTAAAAAGGAAACATACAGGTTCAAGTGTTGCCAAATAAAATAAGAATTGTATTGGTTTACTATTTCTTCAAAACACATAAGATTCACAATCAAATCTACTTTGGCAAAAGGCCTGCTGAGTAATGACCTCTCTTCACGGTTGCACAATACCGCGCTCAATCCTTGTTATATTGTAAGATTATCTATAAAATGTTAACAATTAAACCACTTTATTAAAAACAGTTCAATGTTTAAGTGGCGCCAACAATCAGCTAGTACCTGGAATCTTGATATGGGACTTGTCGGATACTGGTTTCGACTTGTAAGCAAAGATGGAGGTTGTATGCCTGCAGACTATACACTGATGTCTGTGCCACGTGAGTTAAGTCCAGGTTTGAACTTTGTCGCCATGAAAGTAGCATTTTTATGGAAACGATAATTTGCAACGAAATGTTTAGATAATGTTGAACTAGCTGTGTTGTTAGACGTCGTAATGAATAATAACTATAAAAGATCAACAATTGTCATACACATTTAGTAGCCTGTTTTCTCAACAGTCATTGACATCACAGGATTAATAATTTTCATAGACCAAAAACAAATCTTATTTGGAAAAATTGTTATCCTAAAGCGATATAGGAAATTTAGACAAATTGAGATCAAATTCTATGGCAGCTCGCCCATCAAACCTTGAATTATCAATGGTAAACTAATAACAGTATGTATATTATTGTCTATAATTAAAAAGTCGTTAAACAATTCTTAAGAGAATATGACAAAAGCTTCATATTTGGTTTAATTATTATTTTCGCTCATGAGTTTATCTTAAACGAAAATATTATCAATATTTCTCTCGCTATATACTTAGAAGGGGTAATCACGTGACAAACAAAATGGCGATGTCCATGCCGAGACATGTATTTTTCGCCGTTTTAAACCCTTCTTTTATGTATTTTTGTAATTCCGCTCTCTTTTTTCAGCCATATTAGCAAGAAAGTTATTTGCGTTTAGTTCGTATTAATATTCGCTCTATATCTTGACTTTACTTGCTGCGAAATTTCTTAGCGGGGTGACCTAATTACAGCTCCACTAAGAAAAATTCGCAGCGAATAAAGTCGAGATATAAAGCGAATTTTAATACAAAATAGATGCTAATCACTTTCTTGCTGATATAGCTGGAAAGTGAGCGGCATTTAAAATATACAATAATACAAGTGAAGAAGGTTATACAACGGCAAAAAATACCTGTCTCGGCATGGACGTCGCCATGTTATTTGTCAAGTGATTACCCCCTAAGTTACTGTTGTAGTTTTTTTTACGAATCTTTAATCTTTTGAATATTAAACTGTTACGTTTAGCTAAACGTTTTGAAGTTACTACTTGGATTAATGTGATTTACCTATAAACGGTTGGGCAGCATGTTACACAGAGTTAGAGTTTTAACTGTTTAACCAAACGCACCTGTTAATACAATACATGATATTTATTTCAAAGCTGTTCCTAACTGTTTCGCCTTCATGCATGTTAAGTTGTTTGATTAAAAAAGATGGAAAAAAGAATAACGCCATACGCTTTCCTGCATTGTCAGAGAGGACAGATTCTGTCAGACTAAATGCGCAACTTGAGATAATGGCATGAACTTAAGATAAAAAACGACATCTACTATTATTTTGAGAGTGTTTAATGAAATAATCATATGGTAAAAAGTAAGAAATCATACCGTATTGTCGATGCGACTTTATGTAAAAAGTTGTAATTCCTTATTTTCCTAGTAGTAATACGTCATTAAAATGTAGATCGGCATAATTCACATTTACATTACATTCCATAGCCTCATTTAAGTTTTTATACATGTTAGATACGTATTTCGGAGTTGGTTAATTTGCTTTATATTCCTATACCGATATTCACCATAAGGTTTCCTTCCGTTCGTCCAACCGTTTGTCGGTCTTCCTTGCTTCCGTTTCTTTCCGAAAATTCCGATGATCATGAAATTAGGTATGCCGGAGAAACCCCGTCCTCTTTTGAGAATTCGGCATGCATTTAATCCTGTTTGAACCCAGTGGACTTAGTTTTATTTTGTTTAATAGGTACTCTGCTGGCGGAGGATCAAATAGCAAATTTTAATGGTATTTTTGGAGAACAATTATCAGGTTGTCCTTATGATAAACAAAATACGTATATAAGAACAGACAGAACATATTTGATATTTATTAAAACTTTCATTTCATTAGCCGGAATATAATCTGGTATTGTAATGAAATCTAAACTTAAACATTTATCAGTTCGAAATAGTGAGACATCGATAAACTTTCCATTAAGAAACGTTTTCTTTATCTTTGTCTTAGTGCAATACCATGGACACCATTCGTACGGACCGATGGACAAGCAAGACAACCTCTTCCGGACACTCCAATTGGTTATCGACGACGACGACAGCACGTGCTTGGCTCTTCCTTCCGCGAATTCCACGGATACCGTCCCCTACCTGTTTCTTACCTTGGAAACCAAGTTCATTGGTCTACCAAAGCAAACCTCCCCGTTTAATTTAACACTCGTTGGAAAGGGCTTTGGCTGTTACGGAAGAGATGGCGATCAAGTCACCAAGGTTTGTATGCCTCCATTTAAACCAAACAATTCAAATATTAAATAATGTGTGTATGACAATGCAAATTTAGAACATGCTTTACCTTAAAACAATCAATTCGAGTAGTTTTAGGTCTTCCAGGAATTGTGCAAGATGACTAGCAAACTGCATGAAAATATTTTATATAATATGGTTTAAAATGAGCATTCGTGTCAGATCCTATATGTATTGTACGAAGTCCATACCGCAATCAATATTGCAATGTTGCTTTGAAATCATGAATTGTGGACGAAGTTATTTTCTTGGCACGACACAAAATGTCATTATTATCAAAAGCCCTTACTATTTTCTGGATTAATCCTACTGTAATCTTTAACAGTTACAAAAACATGAAGTTAATTCAAGTGTTAAACAATGAAAGGTTGTTTAAATCTTTACCACTGTAAGGAAAAAAGAATAATAGTTCATCATAAGGTAGACCAGTTTAGGATGTTTGAGCGTACATCAAACAAATTCCGAACTATTTGATATAAACATTTTTCTGTCCCATATTCCGTTAGGTGATACTTACAAATTGAATGCTGTAATGTGTTGAAGGTATCGTACCCGATGTCAGGAAACACCAACATCTATGAAGGAAGGCGACCTCTGTGTAAGATACTCCCTGAGCCACAATTCGGAACGCAGTACAGATGTGTCTACAAATGCGACTGCCACGACCTCAGTTCCTGTAGGGAATTCAACATCCATATGCGCCATTCCCTTGGTCAGAACTCTAATGACTACAAGCTCTGCACGATTAGAGCTAAACAGATGAATCCTGTTTAAACGGCTCAATGCGACATACTTATCTGAAATTTATCAAAATTTTAGTGATACAAACACAATCTAGGCCTCATCCTAGATATTTGATTAAATTAAAAAAATGATAAAGAAATTGAAGCCAACCTCTGAAACCTAATGATACAATAACAGCGATAGTGCATAATTTTCAACATTATAAATTAGCATTCAAATTTTTAATTTTACAACAAATGTAAAATTTAATCCAGGCAACTGTTTAACGATTTCATGAAATAATTATTAAAACACTTTTCTCAAACCATAAAGTATTTCAGATATCATGAAATATCAAAATAACGAAATGTTGTATTTTTAAATTCGTCCTCATCACTTTGTGTTTGGATTTTGTTTATATTTCAACAACACAAAACAACAAAATTGATTTACCACTGTTTTGTCTAAAAGTCATATACAAGTTTGAACATAATTGTTAAATTTATAAAAAAAATCTATACTGCAATGCAAAATAACAACTTACGAAAACTAATTAATTCTTGATGATATTATGTGTGGTTGTTCGTTTCTCAATTTCATTGTTTTAAATACTTAAGATTGGTTAATGAATATAGAGTGATATCATCAGCAAATTGAGATATTGAACACTTTCCGTACACTTAATATCGGTAAAGATAATATACAGACTTCGTTTAATTGATTTACTTTACGGATTAATATTTCGAATCAAATGTGTATTGCACGGAGTCTTGAAGCACCCATACATGAGCCGCGTTCTGGGAAACGGGGCTTAATGTATGCGCGTAAAATGTTGTTCCAGATTAGTCAGTGCAGTCCGCACAGGCTTATCGGGGACGACACTTTCCGCCAAAACTATATTTGTGTTAAAAGAGACGACTTACTTAAAATACAAAACACGATAAAAGCGGAAGGTTTTGTCCTTGATTAGCCTAGCGGATTGCACAGGCTAATCTGGGACGACACTTTTCGCACATGCATTAATCCTCGTTTCCCAGAGCGCGGTTTAAAAGCACGTTTTGCTATTTTATTGTTTGTTGTAAAACTGCTGTTTAAATAGCTTGTAGGTTTTTCTAACATTACATTTCCTCCTCAACATCTGACTCGATGTTTCAATAACTGCCCATACCTGTATGTCTCTTTTGTAAGTTTATATACGAATAATGCTTTCATTGTATAATTGTGTATGGTATTTATATATGTATTCATGTGGGAATAACCAAATGTCCATAAAAATCACTTATTGTGATGCGGAAAAGAAGTAGAAAAAGTTTTCGCCATGAGTTCAAAAGGCCTTAATGTAGGACAGAATATGGAATTAAAATATTGTATTGTAAATGTATATTACAATTTTCTTCTCTTGACCTTCTGGTCTTAAACTAAAAAGCCTACACGCTGTGCTCGCCTAATTATAACGAACTAAATTGTGTATATTATGTCAGCGACTTTCGGTTTTTTTCAAGCCCCTCTACGAACTAGCGGGTTGTATTGCTTTGCAACTGTACGTCGGTCGGTCACTCAGTCAGTCGGTTGGCCGGTCGGAGTGTCTGGTGGTCAGTCCGTTTACAATTTTATTTCAGCACGATATCTTCAAAACAATTAGACATACCATCATCAAAATTAGTAAGTAGTAAGTAGTTGCTGGTTACTTGGGAGAAAAGGTAGATTTGAATTTGAGGTCACAAGGTAAAAGGTCATGGTTATAGTGGATAAATAGTAAAAATGCGTTTTTATTATGATCCCTTAAAAAGTGTTTCAATTAACGCCACTTGATCGTTGGGAACTAAATTATATAATAGATTGTGGTACTGGCAGCAATACAATTTGTTCAACTATAAACATTTAGTTCTCTTAAATATGGTATTTACACACAACAAAAAATCCGCTAGTTTATGTAACTATATTTAGATTTTCTATGCTCGTTGATTTAAAACTTCATTGAAAAAGCATGGATGTTTGGTTGGAGGTGCATATATGTTTCACAATAATTTCATGTTCACCAATTGTCATTGTGCATTTCCAAGTTGCTTTTCTTTAATTTTGAAGCTTAGATGATATACTTTCGTTGCTGCTATTGTTATAAATTACGTTTGAAATAAATTGTGTGTTGGAATTCAGTGTTGTTGTTTTTTCATACAATGCCAATTATGATATGATGATTAGATATTCTGACTTGTATTCAGATAAAGATGTTTCAGTTGTCCATTCTACAGAGTTCATTCTTTGAATGTTTGCATTATGGAGCGTTTTGCCTATTTAAAGAAACTAGGTGACATGGTATATTCAAAACGAAATACCACGGAGGACAATATTGCACTTAAATGCGGCACTCAAAAATACGTTTAAAAACATGTATTATTTGTCATGTATCGCTTGACATGTAACAATATGATTTGAGTACGATATAAAGCTTAAATGGTTAAGATATATAATTTCGGATTATTATAAGTGAGATCTCGCGTGAAAACGAAATATTAATATTAAAATGTCAATTTAAAAAAAAGGGCAATAACTCACTGAAAACCCATTGGAGCGGAACGACTTAACAATATACGCGTTTCCAATCGATATCAATTCTTATTAAAAATTTAAATAAAATTCAAATCATTCGTGTATAAGATTTGGCACCATTAAGAAGTATGTGACGGACGTCAGGACGGAAGGACGGACGGTCATCGAGAGGGAGGGAAACAAGTATTGCAGAAATTTGTTGCACCTACCTGCAGACACAATCAACCAAAATAACCGGTCGGACGGACAAAGCGGCGACTAGTTTTTGTGTGAGTGATAGATCATGTAGACAAAGCGATAGGCAATTACTATTGTGACATGACAGGGTTATTCACGAGTATAATATGTATATGAATATACAAACATACATGTGTATAACTACTTAGCCGAATATTACGATATTGATTGTCTATCCCTATAAGTTGATTATAAACCGCAAAAAATAAAATGAAGTTTTCTTAGGGATAAATGGTCGTATGTTTATCATCATGAATGAACTTATTGTTTCAATCAACCTTTTGCTTTTTAATGGATTCATACTATAATTTAACATTCCATTTCAAGGCTCATCAACCTTGAGGCCAATCGTCCTTTTCCGGTAACATTTAGCTTTTTCGCTTTCTCTGTTTCACAGAAAGCAATTATTCATGCAAATTACTCAGCAGACAACACTAGCTACTGTTTCAAACGTGAAGAGTGAATTATTCAAAATAATGTCTTTACCCGTTCAGACGCAATTCACGCTACTTCGCGCTTCGCTGTCACCTATAGCCCTAACACGTATCCAAATGGAATTTAAGACATTTTTTTTGTTTTTGTAGTTCTTCCACGATTTCGCTACGCTACAACTATATCAAACGAAAAAATAGGTATCTTCCGTAGTGTATAAAGTTATAAGCTTTAAGAAATAATGTACAAAAAGGTATTCCTACAAACCGTGACAGTCGTCATCATTAAATATTTACATGTTATACAAATGGCTAGATGCCTCCTGTCAAGCTATTTCACAACATAACGATTGTATTGACAATCCATAACCGTTATGTTCCAACCATGACATTTGTTGAACCTCAAGTGTATAGGTAACCCTTCGTTTCTGAATCGATAGAAACAGAAAATAGTTTTTAATATTTGCGACATACAAAGTGAATGTTTTTTGAGAAGAATAATAAAGAAGTGGACTCACGCAATGAAGGGGACGTGATCATAGCGTCTAACGGGTGTATTTATCAACTGTGGTTGAGAACATTTGTTATTAAGATGACATTGTTCACTGCAAGGATTGAAATATTACCAGGGTGTCCACTATGGTGGGCTCTTATATTTTCCGATAATACGTATATGATATATGTACCAGACTTACAACAAAGCAACCTCAGGCAAAACATACGCGTTTGGAACATCATCGATAAACCCTAAATAAATGATAAGCTTAACGCACTTATTTACAAAGCGTTATTCAATTGGAAAATACATATTAAGTCATTCCGTAGAAACCTGCTTAGCGAACAAACAGCCTAGCCGATTAGTTACTGACTCCAAAGCAGAAAGGAATCTGATTTCAAATTGTACAGGGTGTCATTTTGAAATAGGTGAAGCAGAATTACAATGCATACTTTGTGTCTATGGATAACCCTTCATTTCAAGTTTTAATGATTCCAACACGCATTTTGAACTAATACTTGTTCACAGATTAAATGATAATTTTTCTAGATTGTGTTACAAATTAAAAAATAATAGAACACTGTACATCAGGACCAAAATAACACTCTTGACAGGGACTCATTCTTAAAATACATTTTCGTTTGAATAAACATCAAAAGAAATTAATAATACATCACGAAACGATTGAATAATTTCGAATGTTTCTGTTGTTTTCGTTATATTTTTTGATAATACGCGGATTACTATAGTTCCGATGGCCGACTGATGTAAGCGTTTTGATAAAAAAGTCAGAGGTTCGAGCCGAGGTGAGGTTAACATTGTCTTTTCCTTTCATCAAGTATATTATTGCTCTATAGTGAAGCTCTTTAGTTTACAAACATCAAATAAAAGCATTTAACTTAAAAAATGCTTCAATCTGAAGAACAGTGCCTTGATAGACAGCAACGTATATTAGCCCAAACCTTACACTTATCATGTAGCATTTAAAATATAGAATCTTAATTTTTATTTCCTCGGTTCTTTCAACAATAACTTATCAATTTGCTCGTTTCAACGAACATTACTTTTATATTAACCAAAATATTTTTCTAAATTCCACAACACTTGTTTTTCTGCGACTGTACTCTAGAATCACATAACTCGACAAGGCTGGAAAATCTCGACCAATTGCAACAGAGATTATGGAAAATGACCCTCCCCGATTTTTACGGCGCATGCGACCATGCCCGTGTTTTTGACTACCGTAATTACTCTATGTTTTCGGACACTTAAAAATAATTAATTTTTTTCGTGTCCGAAAACTTAGATACAAAAAATATTCACAAAATACAGGTGTCCGGAAACTTAGAGTCGAAAATTGAAGTGTCCAAAAATAGCGTCAATTGTATCAATGAATACCGGTAATAGCACGCGCGTGTAAAATACCATGCCGTATAGTATAAATTAGTTATATATGTTTTCAATGCATTTTTAATAATTTTAAATGCTTAATTTATTTGACAGAAAGTTACTACAAGGTTGTACTTTGACCAACGAGTTCAAAGATGAGCAAGTGATGTACCGATAATCCCTAGTATGAACCTGTAATTAACGCGATAAAAAAGCAATATATGAATTCTTTGTTTGTTCATTTCCGATAGTTGTTGTCTAACGCCTTCCATCACATTTTGAAGCGTTTAGTATTTGTCACAGTTATTTTACTGAGAAGCTGTAGTACCATTGCGGTTGATAATTAAACTGTTAATTGGCACTACCCATGGTAATTGTCACAGCGCTTATGCTATCGGGCGAAGCAATTGTTTTATACCGGTTTACAAGGTAATTTACACAATAGCGCAAATGTAATGGTCCGTTGCCCTCAGGCATGCACCTGCCATGTTTTATGATGTTAATCTTGTTGTAAAACTCCATGATCGAAGTGTCATTAGATATCGAAAACAGGACCGACCTTATGTAAAATAGCGCTGGAAAATATACTGTCCGAAAACTTAGAGACATTAATTATGGTCGAAAATTCGTGTGTCCGAAAATTAAGAGTCACGAAAACTTAGAGTGTCCGAAAACATAGAGTAATTACGGTATGTGTTTTTGTTTCCACAAAATTATGCCGCAAGAACATATATATAAATTCGAAGAAAATAATATGTTACAATTGTGTACTTCATATCACCCTCACCATTATAATAACACATTTAATAATTGTCCATGTCAGATTTGCGGTACGATAAACATAAGCTGTTCGAATTAATGAATGACATAAAGGAATACTTGCAACGAATCTTTTCCTGTGCAGTGTACCGCTTGTCTACTCACATCTACGTGCCGTTGTCAATGGCGAGATCCATTCTACTTACATTCCTTGCTTAACGTCACTGTAACTATGTATCAGTAATATCAGTTAAGCTCTCGAGACATGCACACTGATCATGTGTCATTAATGTCACTCATGCTCACCTAACAAGCTTTACTATGGCTCTGAGGCTTTTCGCACATACTCAGATATCCTAGGAAGTCTCAAAACACTGGCTCCATGATGTCACTAAGGCTCACAACTCAGACTCCAATATATCACTAAGGTTATCCACACAGGCTCAATGCTATCACTACGGCTCACCACACAGGCTCCATAATATCACTACGGCTCACCACACAGGCTCAATGTATCACTACGAATCACCACACAGGCTCAATGTATCACTAAGGATCACAACACAGGCTCCCTGAAATCACTAAGACTCACCACACAGGCTCAATGATGTCACTAAGGCTCACCACACAGGCTCAATGATGTCTCTAAGGCTAACAACACATACTCCATGATATTACTAAGGCTAACAAAACATGCTCCATGAGATCACTACGGCTCACCACACAGGCTCCATGATATCACTACGGCTCACCACACAGACTCCATGATGTCACTAAGGCTCACAACACAGACTCCATGATATAACTAAGACTAACCATACATGCTCCAAGATATCACTAAGGCAAACAACACATGCTCCATGATATCACTACGGCTAACCACACAGGCTCAATGATATCACTACGGCTCACCACACATACTCCATAATGTCACTAGGGCTCTCCACACACACTCCATGATGTCACTACGGCTCACAACACATGCTCCATGATATCACTAAGGCAAACAACACATGCTCCATGATATCACTACGGCTCACCACTCGTGCTCCATGATATCACTACGGCTAACCAAACAGGCTCCATGATATCAATACGGCTCACCACTCATACTCCATGATGTCACTAAGGCTCTCCACACAGACTCCATGATGTCACTAAGGCTCACAACACATGCTCCATGATATCAATAAGGCTAACAACACATGCTCCATGATATCACTACGGCTCACCACACAGACTCCATGATGTCACTAAGGCTCACCACACAGACTCCATGATGTCACTAAGGCTCACAACACAGACTCCATGATAGCACTAAGGCTTAGCACACATGCTCCATGATATCATGAAGGCTAACAACACATGCTCCATGATATCAATACGGCTCACCACACATACTCCATGGTATTACTACGGCTAATCACACAGGCTCTATGATATCACAACGGCTCACAACACATACTCCATGATTTCACTAAGGCTCTCCACACATACTCCATGATGTCACTAAGGCTCACAAAACATGCTCCAGAATATCACTTATGCTAACAACACATGATCCATGATATCACTAAGGCTCAACACAAAGGATCAATGATGTCACTAAGGCTCATTATACAGATATAATGATGTAACTATTGCTCACTAGACAGGCTCAGTGCTGCTACTCAGGCTCACCACACAGGCTAAGTGATCCTACTGAGGCTTACCACACAGGCTCAATTATTTCACTAAGGCTCACCACTCAGGCTCAATGATGTTACTAAGGCGTACTAGACCGGCTCCATGATGTTACTAAGACTCACTAGACAGGCTCCCTGATGTAACTAAGGCTCACTAGACATGCCCCATGATGTAACTTAGGCTCACTAAACAGGCTCCATGACGTAACAAACGCTCACTATACAGGCTAAATGGTGACACTAATTCTCAATAGAAAGGCCCCATGATGTACCAAATGCTCACTAGACAGATTCAATGATGTAACTAAGGCTCACTAGACAGGCTCCATAATGTAACTTAGGCTCACTAGACAGACCCAATGATGTAACTAAGGCTAACTATACATGCCCCATGATGAAACTAAGGCTCTCTAGACAGACTCCATGATGTAACTAAGGGTTACAAGACAGGCTCGATGGTGTAACTAAGGCTCACTAAACATGCTCAGTGATGGTACTATGCTCACTAGACAGGCTCCATGATATAACTAAGGCTCACTAGACAAGCTCCGTGATGTAACTAAGGCTCACTAGACAGTCTCCATGATGTAACTAAGGCTGACTAGACAGGCTCGGTGATGCTACTAAGGCTCACTAGACAGGCTCCATGATGTAACTAAGACTCACTAGACAGGCTCCCTGATGTAACTAAGGCTCACTAGAAAGGCTCCATGATTTAACTAAGACTCACTACACAGACTCATTGATGTAACCAAGGCTCACTAGACAGGCTCTATGATGTCACTAAGACTCACTAAACAGGCTCAGTGATGTCACTTAGGCTCACCACACAGGCATTGTGATGTTACTAAGGCTCAACACACAGGCTCCAGGATGTTACTAAGGCTCACTAGACAGACTCAGTGATGTAACAAAGGCTCACTATGCAGGCTAAATTCTCAATAGACAGGCCCCATGATGTAACTTAGGCTAACTAGAGAAGCTCAATGATGTCACTAAGGCTGACTAGATAGGCTCCATGATGTAAATTATGCTCACTAGACATGTTCCATAATGTAATTAAGGCTCACTAGACAGGCTCCATAATGTAACTTAGGCTGACTAGACAGACCCAATGATGTAACTAAGGCTCACTATACAGGCCCCATGATGTAACTAAGGCTCCTTAGACAGGCTCCATGTTGTAAGTAAGGCTCAATAGACAGGCTCAATGATGTAACTAAGGCTCATTTGACAGGCTCAGTGATATCACTAAGGCTCAATAGACAAGCTCCAGGATATGATGTTACTAAGGCTCATCAGACAGGCTCCATGATGTAACTACGGCTCACTAGACAGGCCCCATGTTTTAACTAAGGCTCATTAGACAGGCTCGATGGTGTATCTATGGCTAAATAGACAGGCTCCATGATGTAACTAAGGCTGACTAGACAGGCTCGGTGATGCTACTAAGGCTCACTAGACAGGCTCCATGATGTAACTAAGACTCACTAGACAGGCTCCCTGATGTAACTAAGGCTCACTAGAAAGGCTCCATGATTTAACTAAGACTCACTACACAGACTCATTGATGTAACCAAGGCTCACTAGACAGGCTCTATGATGTCACTAAGACTCACTAAACAGGCTCAGTGATGTCACTTATGCTCACCACACAGGCATTGTGATGTTACTAAGGCTCAACACACAGGCTCCAGGATGTTACTAAGGCTCACTAGACAGACTCAGTGATGTAACAAAGGCTCACTATGCAGGCTAAATTCTCAATAGACAGGCCCTATGATGTAACTTAGGCTAACTAGAGAAGCTCAATGATGTCACTAAGGCTGACTAGATAGGCTCCATGATGTAACTTATGCTCACTAGACATGTTCCATAATGTAACTAAGGCTCACTAGACAGGCTCCATAATGTAACTTAGGCTGACTAGACAGACCCAATGATGTAACTAAGGCTCACTATACAGGCCCCATGATGTAACTAAGGCTCCTTAGACAGGCTCCATGTTGTAAGTAAGGCTCAATAGACAGGCTCCATGATGTAACTATGGCTCATTTGACAGGCTCAGTGATATCACTAAGGCTCAATAGACAAGCTCCAGGATATGATGTAACTAAGGCTCACTAGACAGGCTCCATGATGTAACTACGGCTCACTAGACAGGCTCAGTGATGTAACTTAGGCTGACTAGACAGACCCAATGATGTAACTAAGGCTCACTATACACACTCGATGGTGTATCTATGGCTAAATAGACAGGCTCCATGATGTCACTAAGGCTCACTTGACAGACTCATTGATGTAACTAAGAGGGCTCACTAGACAGGCTCCATGATGTAACTAATGGTCACAAAACAGGCTCCATGATGTAACTAAGGCTCACTAGACAGGCTCCATGATGTAACTAAGGCTCATTAGACTGGCTCCATGATGTCTCGAAGGCTCACTAGACTGGCTCCATGTTGTAACTAAGGCTCACAAGACAGGCCTCATGATGTCAATAAGGCTCACTAGACTGGCTCCATGATGTAACTAAGGCTCACTAGACAGGCTCAGTAATGCTTCTAAGGCTCATAACATAGTCTCAGTGATGCTACTAAGGCTTACCACACAGGCTCAATTATTTCACCCAGGCTCACCACACAGACTCAATGATGTCACCCAGGCTCACCACACAGGCTCAATGATGTCACCCAGGATAACCACACAGGCTCAATGATGTCACCCAGGATATCACACAGGCTCAATGATGTCACCCAGGATAACCACACAGGCTCAATGATGTCACGCAGGATAACCATACAGGCTCAATGATGTCACCCAGGATAACCACACAGGCTCAGGGATGTTACTTAGGCTCAACACACAAGCTCCATGTCACTTAGACTCACCACAGTGGTTTCATGATGTAACTAAGGCTCACTAGACATGCTCCATGATGTCCCTAAAGACATCACATCATATCACAGGTCCTAGGATTTATTCACATTGGGCATAGGCCCATAAGTGCGGAAAATAGATATGTTCATTCAAGCGGTTGAGAATAAATATGCAATATTTACGTTATTCGCACACACGCTAAAATTATTTATACCTGTATAATGCAAGCTATAAACCTTATGTATTGCAACACAGCGTAACTAAATGTAAATAATTAGTGGGTCAGACTTGGTTGAAAAAACAATAACTCATTAGTAAACGTTTTACTTTGAGCTGTACATTACGTAGTAGTGTCAGCGAAAATGGTGAAACACGACAATGGTGAGTTCAATTGTACTTGAATCCAGAAAGCATTTGGTAACCCAGAAAGAAAGCAGATTTCATTAGTCATAATGTTGTGGCTACGTTCAAGCAACTTTCAAATAATGTGAGTCTCGCTCTGTGAAAATGGGGTTTAATGCATGTCCGTAAAGTGTCGTCCCAGATTAGCCTGTGCAGTCCGCAAGAGCTAATCAGGGATGACCTTTTCGGCTTTAATGATATTTTTCGTTTAAAGAAAGTCTCTTCTTTGCAAAAATCGAGTTTAGGCGGAAAGTGTCGTCCCTGATTAGACTGTGCGGACTGCACAGGCTAATCTGGGACGACACTTTACGTACATGCAGTAAACCCCATTTTCACAGGGGTTCAGCGAGAAGTGAAAAATGTAAGCGCGTCAAACTGGATTCATGTAGTCATAAGTTATGTATGCGTGATAAATAATAAAAAATTATATGTATCGGTTATGAATCGCTACCCATGTTATTGTGTTGTTGGTATAGCCTTCGATAGTATTATGCAGCTATTATATTCAGTTATGTTTATCCTTTTTATTGCAAACAGGCACTAGTAGCCAGTAATTTTATTTTTCCTTTATGACCGCGTCATGCGAAAATGGCTCTATTTGCAAATAAGGTCGGCGTATCTCCAATCCTGCCTACAAATCCGCGCATTCTGCTAGGAGCTACCTTCACCGCTATTGAGACCAAGAAACCTTGCTTGACTTAATAGCGGACAGGGTAGCACCTGACCAGAATGCGCAAGTGCGCAGGCTGGTCTAGAGCTACGCTGGCCGCGTGTGACATAAGACCCATATTTGCATGACACGGCTCATATCTATCAACATATTTACCATAGTGTATATATAATTTTGCTTATTATTGGATTTGTTCTATCTTTTTTGACGTTATTGTAGTTGTATTTGTCTCAAATTCAAAGTAACGCAAAATAAGCATCGCATGCAAACAGATGAACGTTTAGCATGTTGTATAATGATTGAAATTTACATATATATAACTCACCCATTAAGTACCCATGAATTGGGTTATTAATCCCCAATACGATGAGAGATTAACAAATTGAATTTGGAAGCACTTCTCATAAAATGGAGCATAGAGTTTATTTGATAATACAGTTGACAATAAGCCCATGAGTATACATGAAATGACAATACAATATACATAAAACAAAGTCACCTGTCATTCAAATTATAAACATCAAAAAGAAAGATCGGTACATTGTCCAAATAAATAAATTAATAAATATTGGGTATTTTAGAAAAGACAATATACAGCGAGAGTCGGTGCATAAATATTTACCAAACTTTCGTAAATAATTAAAATGGAGCATAAGGTACCACAAAATGTTATTTGCTTGAACGTTTAAATCGACTGTTTGTGCGACGTATTGCACAAAGAATTAAAGATGTTGTATTTAATGACCGCATTTCCTACTACGCTGGAACATTAAGTGTTCG
>NC_068359.1:55333728-55343728 GCF_020536995.1 Dreissena polymorpha
ATGGAAGTTGGATGTATACGAGAATAGTATTAATGATCTAGGCAGATAAATTTAAGGTGAAAGTAGTCGTTTGCGAGCCATTATATAACCATTTAAGTCAATAAACAATCACGCGCGTATACATACACTCTTTGTTATGCACACACCTTTCATCTTAAAATCCGATGACATTGACTATTATCGTTATTTTAAATTAAAGGTTTCCGATTATTCTAACATTAGTCTTAAACTGCACATGTTATGTTGCTCTTAACAAAAACAAACAGATATTAATGAATAATGCAGTCCTTTTGTATAGGTGTCAATGAATGACATTTGTCAAAAAAAGTTATCTATTGAGTTCTGTTTAGTTTAGTTTGAACATATTTTATTGTATATACACATTTATTTACAAACAATTACATATAATAGACAGTTTGAAGTACATGAATACAAATGGATTGGGCCTAGAGTTATACCAACATCATCGAAGGGCCCTCTCCATATTGAGGTATGTTTATATATAACATGAACGATCTAGACGTAAACATTTATGTAACATAATAAAAATAATAAATATGGAATCTGTTGAAGCAATACAACTTTATTAAGTTTCAAATAATGAAAGTTTTTGCCAAAATGTCCGTTAAGATAGAACATGCACATGATGTATGTTCTGATTATTGTGTAAGGGTTCAAATATTAACGTTTAATATTTAAATATATCATGAAGTGAAGCTCCGTGTAATATAGCAGGATATAAAGGTATGTTCTTACCCATTAGTTTTCTAACAAGACATAGCTAAAAACATGAAATGATTATATATGCGACTAACCTAATTGGAACGGTCAATGGCATCAGTAGTTCAAATTTTCCAATGTTTTTTTTTTTATTTTGCTTAATTAATATAAAGAAGTGAAACTCCAGCTGCTGGAGCAGTATTGAATTTTCATTAAAAACAATTAGTTGGTTCTTTATTTAAGGCAAGTGACCGATTGCCCAAAAAGTACAAAACAGCACAATACAGCACAATACAAACCAACATAAACACAAAATATGAATAAAGCTGGGGTCACCGCCTTGGAACGGTCAATGCAAAGCATTGGGGGTTTAAACCTGGTTATAGAGCGCGCAACCTCACACTTGGCCCAGCAATATTCATAATACATTTAAGTGTTAATAAAATTTAACGTCATAGCATTGTAACTCAAATTAAACAATAATAAAAGGGAATTAAAACGCATTCAATTTAATTACTATTTAATTACTCAATTGCATTGAAGATACAAGAGTAATAGAGTTACAACTTTTTGACGAACGATCAAATAAAACAATAAACAATTGTCAACTACATTCCTTCTTTATAGAAAAAGATTTGAGAATATAGTGTCATGGAGTTAATATCTCAGATAATCATCGCGCAAATACAGGAAGAAGCAGCAATAATGGGTGTAAAAAGTCCATATTACATAGCTTGGTTGTTTATGTGACTGCTAAAAAAAATAAAAATAATTAAATCAAACAAGAAACGCCTATCAGAGAGAAAATATAAATAAAATGGAACGTTATAAACCCAATGACCTATGCATGTAGATTACAACTGGGAAAGTCGGTCGTATGACGTCACAAAATCCATAATGACATAATGACGTGAACAAGTTCCAGGGGTAGTACTAAATAAAAATATTAATGGGGCTGTGCTACTTATAAAACAAGTTTAGGTGATTTAATATTAAGAAGCAAATGAATAAAAATGGTAATTCCATTAAAGCGACATTATTGGAATCAAACAGTATATAGGTGTTTTGACAACTGAAGACAGAAATTGTTTGATGTACGATTTGAGTCCAAATGTAGTTTTCATGCAGATTTGTTCATACGACACAATGACATAATTTTATTAAACAGTGAAAATGCCTATAATGTAGTTTTCATGCAGATTTGTTCATACGACCCAATGACACAATTTACTCAACAGTGAAATATGCCTATAATATCACTAATGATTCCAAAATTTAAGGGAAGAAAGATATAGTAAATCGAAAACCATCAAACACGTGTTTTTAAGTACATAAGCATCGTATCCTTTTGATAAAAACAAGTTAATTAAATTGAAAAGTTTTATATGAACATTTGGTTTAACATATTTTAATTTGCGGACACGCTTCAAAACATCTCCGTAAAATGATGGATGGGAGATTCCATTATTTAAATGCCATTTTAAAGAAACATTATATTTTGAAATTAAATCACCATACTTAGAGTAAAATATAGCAAATTTATTTCTTAGGTTATGATATAAAAAGCCTTGTTTTAGCAATTTTTTAGTTAATATTAGATTACGATCATTAAAATCTTTAATACACGAACATGCTCTGGCATAACGTGCCAACTGCGAAATGTAAATACCATAGGAAGGTCCTTTAGGGATGTTGCCATCTAGAAACGGAAAATTCACAATTTCAAAGTTAAAATCGTCCCGTTTGTCGTATAAACTAGTTTTGATCAAATTATTATTAATAGTAAAAGGTAAGTCTAAATACGCAGCGTCTGTATTGGATATACACGATCTATTTAAGACTAGTTCTTTTGGGTAGATTTTGTGAATATATTGTTCAAACAATGGATTATCTAAATTAAGTATGTCATCAATGTACCTACTAGTAAGGTTAAAACAATTAATCAAATCTACTTGCTTAGTTTTAGATAATTCTAACATAAATTCGCTTTCATAACAATATAAAAAAAAGTTAACTATTAGTGGCGCACAATTAGTACCCATAGGAACGCCAATAATTTGTTTAAATATTTTACCATTAAATTCAACAAACAAGTTATTCAAAAGAAAAGTAAGTGCTGCACAAAAGTCAAGACCAGTCCAAATGATGTAATTATCTAATACCTGATTAGTAAAAAAAGCTGTTATAGTGTTTAAAGCTAGATACGAACACTTCTCTCTAGCAACAGTTTTTTTCAATCAAAGAAAGAAGTATGGATTTTATTAAAGCGTGAGGAAGCGTTTTATATTGTGTAGATAATTAAGCAGAATTCTTACGTTATTGAAACATATTGAATACTGACAAAATGAGTTCAAAGTTAAAACAAAACTTATAAAAATGTTCTATTGACTGACACATCATAATTTTCAAAACCAAATAATCGTATCCATGTAAATATATTTTATTTAAATATTTTCAAACCAATATTGAAATTGATGCCATTTTTTGAAAAACGTATGCATTTACCGTTATCACATATGTATATAACATACACTGCGACTTACGCAAACGAGATTTCCGAAGATGACCACATTCAAGTCACATGGTATTTTTAAATGATCTATAAAAACGTGTACTTGCACATATTCACTGTGCTATTGTATATAAGTACGTTATAAAAATGTGACGTGCGAACAAACCTTTCGGCCTTTGCAGATAATGAAAAGTTGAAGTCCGCGACGAAAGAACCATTGATATTATATACTTAACAATTGATTTAATGCCAAGAATGTCAGTGCCGTATTCTGACTTTCATGCAGAAACGAGAATGCGCCAGACGCGATAATACGCTCAGAATGGCATAATTCATAATGACTAGACGATTGTGTCAGGCAGTAATCTGTATGTATGAACCAGCAGTGCTTGATAAATAACACATCACTAGTTATTTTATCAATTGGATTTTTATGCTCCGCATATATATATGGGGAGCATATAGTTGCCAGTTTGAGGTTACTTCCTTCCGTCACACTTTTGCTACCGTTTCTCATAGCGCCTTCAATACATTACTATCGCTTTCATATTTGGAATGTAGGTACCTTGCATGGACCTCTACCTTTTGATGAGGTTTGAGGTCACTGGGGTCTATGTCAAGGTCACCGAGGCTAATAATAGACTTCCTTCCGTCACAATTTTGCTACCGCTTCTCGTAGCGCCTTCAATACTTTACCAATCGCTTTCATATTTGGCATGTAGGTACCTTGCATGGACCTCTACCTTTTGATGAGGTTTGAGGTCACTGGGATTAAGGTCAAGGTCATCGAGGCTATTAATAGACTTCCTTCCGTCACACTGTTGCTACTGTTTCTCATAGCGCCTTCAATACTATACCAATCGCTTTCATATTTGGCATGTAGGTACCTTGCATGCACCTCTACCTTTTGATGAGGTTTGAGGTCACTGGGTTCAAGGTCAAGGTCACCGAGGTCACTGGGGTCAAGGTCACCAAGGCTAATAATATATTTTCCGTCAAGCTTTTTTACAGTTTCTCATAGGGCCTTCAATATATTAATACTCTCTTTCATATTTGTCATGTAGGTACCTTGCATGGACCTCTACCTTTTGAAGAGGTTTGAGGTCACTGGATTCAAGGTCTCCAAGGCTAATAATATTTTTTTCCGTCACACTTTTGTTACAGTTTTTCATAGCACATTCAATACTTTACCGATTTCTTTCATATTTGGCATGTAGGTACCTTGCATGGACTTCTACCTTTTGATGAGGTTTGAGGTCACTGGGGTCAAGGTCACCAAAGCGAATAATAGATTTTCCTTCACACTTTTGTTACAGTTTCTGATAACGCCTTCAATATTTAACCGATCTTTTATATATTTGGCATGTAGGTACCTTGCATGGACCTCTACCTTTTGATGAGGTTTGAGGTCACTGGGGTCAAGGTCAAGGTCACTGAGGCGCATATTACATTTTCTTAAGGTCTCACTTTTTTCCACACACTTAACCCATATATCGATAAAGCATCATTGGGGAGCAACCATCAGTTAAACTGATATCCTTGTTTAAACTAATGTTATTATCTTTTTAAGCATCTATATATTTGTTTGGAAAACAGCCGTTTTGTACTTATGTGCATATGTGAACGCGAATTATTGTTACATTAACACCATATGCTAACATAGATCCACAAGTTACAATAATCAATGCTACTGTTGATTTCATAGTTAACAAATTTTTTAACGCAAATCAATATTGAAAAGTTTACCAATTTAAGTGCGTGTTATATAATAAGTTTCATCATGAATGGAGTAAAGTTACAAAATCGTTTTGAACATTCAAAATACTTTGAAATAACAAAATATCACAAGTGTGTCTGTTGGAGTATTTTTCCCTTGGAGTACACTTCAATTCTTATTATTTTACAAAGACAAAACGAAAAGAGTTATATGTTTACTTATAATTTGTTTTGATAATGTTTATCAATACGTTCGAAACAAGTTTGTTAAAAGAAACGTATTGCAAACTATGTATGCACGGAAACATTTGATATGCGTCTGGATTTTATAAACTTAATATAGACGTCATCTTTGGCACATTTATAACGACGCTAAGTAAAACTGGATTTGGTCATATCAAACAAAACTGCATTAAATGCGTTTATTTCCCAAACGTGCACACCTTTATTTACAAGGATGATCGACACTTTCCGATGTCTATCGTGTTATTATCATTCATTCCGGAAACATTTAATCTTATTTTTATAAACGTATGCACATTTCATAAAACGGTATTGATCACACTTTATGATATACAGTCTATAACGTATCGACTGGTGGTACTGAATTACCTCCTGGTCAAAATTACGTTTTAACTTTGTGTGAAAGCAGTTGTTAAGATGTGATTGGCGATTTACAAGCTGCCATTAAAGGCATATGTAAAGACATACACATGTATTTCCCAATATTTTGAATTATTAATAGTATAGGAATTCAATTACCTAATATGCACTTGCTTGGGCAAAGATTCATTTTGCATATCTATACAATTGTATCAATTTCCTCCAATCGTAAAGTGGAATCACACAAAGTGTTGTCTAAAATTGCATTAGAAGACGTGTTGTCTCAAGTGGCTTCGCACACCGCGTAGTGTAAAGTATCTACCCTTATGTATTGGTTAAAATAGCATCACAAAACGTTTCGCCTAAAGTATCATCTCATTACATGCTGTGTAAAGTAGCACAAATAATCTATGACATACCATTACAGAACAAACTCAACCAGAGCTTATATGACAAAACCTTCATAGAAGTTTGTCTAGATACCCTTTTTTAAATGTGCCTTCAATTATCTTAATTCTCTATAAGTAAGCTAGGCATTTGCACTTCGCATTTTTGTTTTATATAATCATGATTAAACTTTATTTTTTAAAGCTGTTTTAATTCGGTCTCATTATGACATTATGTTGAGAAATGTTCAAAAACATTATAACAGTTTTCAATATGAGTACCTTGCTTCAAAGGATACAGAATAAAACGCTGTTTAAGAACTTATCTTTTGTTAAAAGGAAACGACTCATGCAAATAGATCATTATTTCATAATCAGAGTTTCCTCCCCTCTATATTCATTCTCTCGTATGTCTGGATAAAAACGATATCGACAAATGTTTGACAAAAACACGACAATACAAAAAGTGATACTTTTACAAAATTATCGTTTTAGTATTTTACATATTGTATTTCTCGATGAAAAACGGACGGCTGCTACTTATCTTTATATAAGTTATAATATAAAAACATGAAGCTTCAGTTGTGTAAGTAAAAAGAGAAGTCTTACTTTATGTTGATGTCTTTTGTATATTGCCAGAGACAAAATGTCAAACAGACTCATCCAAAATACACTGCGATAGTCGGCCAGATTATAGTGAACACAATTAATGACGCAACATGAGTTGTTCAACTGCACCTTTATTGAAGTAAGCGTTCAATAGGAAATCCATGCCCTGCGCATAACTACAACAGAGATTTAGAGGCGTTTCTGCAGACGGTGTTTACGGATGCCCCATATATCAAGGTCCATATGAGCAGCATCCGGACGCGGTGGCACCCAATCGTCAAGTTTAATAAAGTTTTGTCCCGATCTTAAGAAGCTTGACGATCAGATTAGATATGTGACTTAAAGAATTGTTCTGATGTGAAACCAGAGACTTTGAACCTTCTGGATTCATTTTCGGAACGTCATTTGAACATTTAATCATGAAACCTGCCTTAAAAGCGTATCAGTATAGATCTTGTGATAAACTTTCGTTCCGTTCTTTAATTTCATCTCTTTTTTTCTTCGATATGAGACACCAGCCCATTCGATGAAACCTCTTGCGAAAGAGTTCCGGTCAACGTACTTAAAGAAGTCGCTGATTATTTTGACTTAACAATTTTTGCGTCGCCTTACGAAACAGAACATTGCCGTATCAAAAATAACAAATTTCTCCCCTCGTCTACCGCTTTTTAACTTCATGTATTCCTGCAATAATCTAGTAATCTTGTTCTAAATTTTCGCCATTCTAAGTTTCTTAGTTTAATTTCCAATATTTTCTTGATGATGGTATATACATTTCCTTTCGCGATTTCTAACTTAGATGTCAATTACGACGCGTAGGCGAATTAATATTTACGATCATACGACACATTTGTCTGATGACTTCCGATGTTGCAACATTTCGACAATATCTAAACTTTTGAATAGCAATAGGCATTTATATTTTGCCGTAGATATCCACTAATAACAAGAATGTCCTAAATAAAGCACACGGAAATATAATATGCCTTGGCTTTCATCTTATTTTGAATACTCGTTTACGTAAGTTTAGCCTCCAAAATTCCTTTCCACTCTATCACTAATTTTAGACGATATAAATGACGGAATGCGATGCTGAACATTAACCCTTGAATGCTGGGAAATTTGTCGTCTGCTAAAATGTCGTCTGCTGAATTTCTAAAATTAGCATTTTCTTCGATTTTTTTTCAAAGAATATTATCAGAATAGCAAACAGTTTGGATCCTGATGAGACGCCACGTTCTGTGGCGTCTCATCTGGATCCAAACTGTTTGCAAAGGCCTTCAAAATTCGATTCGGTTCCCGCACTGAAAGGGTTAAGATTGTGCTCAAACATGATAGGGATATAGCAATGAGTATGGATATATCACGCGAGACTGTCTGATCGTATAACAAATTTTGTTTAAATATACTCTAGGCGCCTCTCTTAGCTATAATACAAAACACGTAAAAATACAAATACAATGCTTTACAACTGGGTCCTCTAAATTTAACGTCCAAAGAACTTTGTTTGTATTTATGGAGCTCAAAACTTCTACAGTATAACTACTTTTGGTATAAGACATGGCCAAGATTGTCATCTCTCGTTGTGCAGTTTGCATGGATACACAATTGTATTTAAAGAATGATTTATATAAAAACAAGCATTTCATATGCTTTCGGATGTGATATATTGTTTTGTTTTTATTTATTTTTTATTGATTTGTGTGTTGCTGTGTTTATTTTTTGTAAATAAAAATTGTGTATTGTTTTATTGCAGCAAAACGCGGTTTATGAACCTCGTAGTGGTTATACGCATACTGTTGAATGAATAATGTTTAGCACTAAAACAGTAAAACAGTATGTGACTTAAAGGATTGTTTAAATATTTAATTCAGACATACTTTTTTTCTTAACACCAATGGTGAAAGAAATATGTCCAATGGATATTTTATGTATATAATATGGTTTTAAACACATTGCAAATTATTTGTATTGAATGAAGCTTATACTGTCTTTATAAACTGATAAAGTTTATTAACCTGTCGGCCTATCAGTGAATTGTATCGCCGCGCAGTGTTTTATTCATCTTTTAAAGCATTGATTATCCTTCGCCGAGATAATTTTACATTCGTTTTAATGACCTGTCATCAACCTAGAGAAAAAACGTAATGGCCATATGAAGTATGTTGATCTCAAATTTCGACAAAGGAAACTCTATTTATGAATGACAAACACTCTGGACTTAGTAGCATCATTTGCGTATCAGGTCGTTAACTTTAAAACTTTACTTAGGACAGCCTTTTCCCGTGATGAATTTAAAGGCCCAGTGTATGTTTGAACTCGACTTTCTACCAATACTTAAAGATGGCGTTTCGTTATTTTGTGTCGTGCTGATACCCTGCTGAAGGCAACATGTACTATAACCTTAGGCTTAGAGGAATATACTGGGTAGACGGAACCAATGCACCTATTTTTTCTATTTGTTCACTATGTGCCTCTTATACGATGACTCACCAGGTCGTTCGTAAGGACTTTATTCAGATACAGCGGAAGGGGGTTTCACGTGGAAAGAGATGGCCTTCCGATAAGTGTTGACTTTTAACACTTTCTACATGTGTGGACAGGGAATTTCCCCTATCAAGTGTCATTTTTTAACACTGTCTATATGTTCTAAATCAAAATCTACATTACGTAAGACCTATTGAACCACACACTTTTCTTGAATTACCTTTGTTTTTTTTATATGTATGCACTAAGCGACAAAAGCAGAATTAAGCTCGCATTTTTCCTGAATGGAAAGATATGCTTTATTTTTTATTATTATACCTCACTTTTATTCACAATGCTAAACTCCCATAGGCCATCGTAACATACTGTCAGACCCAGCGGGAAAATATATACTGTCCAAAAACTACTGTCGCCCGCTACCTTAGCAATAACGTGCCACCAGCGGGAAAAAAATTATTGTCCAAAAAATACTGTCGCCCGCTACCTTAGCAATCACATGCGGAATGGTTAAAAATTATACTGTCCCATTCGCGAATGCGCAGTATTACATTATTGGATAATTACATTATCGATTGCAGCTGAAAATGTGCTGTAGAATGGATACATGCCATTATTTAAGATTTGACAGGAGTCATAAAAAAATCAATTTAGTATAAAAGACACGCTTACCTCAATGGCAACTTTAATCCAATCCTAATAACAATAAAGTTACAACGATATACACTTTTAGTGTCTGTTCTTAAGGTGCTATGCATGACAAACACACAATATGAAATACGTTTTGGATTCGTTCGATGCTTGAAACAAATATTTTACTGTTAAAAAACAACGTCCATATTGTTGTCCCAAAATGTTTCGTCACCGAAATGACGTCATAAATTGCGTAATCAAGTGATGAAAATAAAATACGGAAAGCTGGTTCGGTAATATATTTTTAAAGAAATAATTGGCGATTAAGAAAATTGAT